>NC_058405.1:18595821-18691871 GCF_002201575.2 Neomonachus schauinslandi | reverse complement strand
CATTATCCATAGCAAATATATATTTCAATATTAAAAATGTGTGTACATATATCATGTATCAATATAGATTCAGAAATGTTTTTATGTCATTAACTCCATTTCACTAATTAAATAATCTAAGCCAAAAATAGGAAATGACATAAACAAAACAAATTTCTTAGAGCCCCATATGATTCACTATTCCCTGCTTATAGTACTTTTCCATGGGGGAGTTAAGTGGGTTTTCTGTTGTGGTTTCATAAGTACTGGGGAAATGTCCAGTTTGTGAACTACTGAATAAAATGAGTATTTCTGTTTAGAACTCTTTATACCTATACCCTATCTACTGAAAAGTACTGCCTTTCTACTATCATCCCCTAACACACATTCCACATTAAATTATTAGCCAATTATTAGCCAAAAATGGGAGACAGATAGTTGGGATTCTCTTTCTTGTTTTATAGGATATGAACTTACTGGGGAAAAGAAAGACCACCAGTTTCTTTTTCTTTCTTATCATCACTGTCCTACATCATATATTTCCCTTCATAGGACTGTAGAAGAAACATCCAGTAAGCTCCTTAGAACATTCATTCATTCACACATCCATACTTTCCTTTATTCAGTACCTATCATGTGCCACACACTACTTCAGACACGAGGGATCCAGTGACAAAAGAGACAACATCCCTGCCCTCATAGACCTAACATTCAACACAATTATAAAGACAATACGCACATTAAAAATATGGAATTTAATGCAACATTTTAAAAAATGCATTAATAGGGGCTCCTGGGTGGCTCAGTCGGTTAGGCGGCTGCCTTCAGCTCGGGTCATGATCCCAGGGTCCTGGGATCAAGCCCTGCGTCGGGCTTCCTGCTCAGCGGGAGAGCCTGCTTCTCCCTCTCCCTCTGCCTGCTCTGCGTATTTGTGCTCTCTATCTCTCTGTCATATAAATAAATAAAATCTTTTTAAAAAATGCATTAATAAAAATAAGGCAGTATCATTATTTTCCTCATAATTCTAATGTAAAGCTGAATTGCAACAGGAAAGACAACAGGAAAGCCATGCCATCACTCCACCTGCAAAGTAAAGGTGGTATATGAGCATGTATTTCTGGGGCCTTCTCTGTAGTGTAACTCTAAATTATCATTTGCTGAGAGAAAGGAAACACTCTGTAAGTTTTATGGTTTCATTTGAATTGCAGGAGACCTGCAATATCACTTTTGAGAAAATTCTTATTAATCAAGTCTTTTGTAAGGTGGAAGATTAACCTATTCAGCCTGTTATTTCCTATAAATGCCTGGCTTCCAAGGATACTCCTTTTATACTCAGAGACAGCTTGCCAGGAGAACTTAACTGTATTTCCATGAATACAGATACATATCTTTTCTTTTAAGTAAATAGAAAGTATATTTTCACTGTCAAAGAGTATTCGCTATAGAGAGGCAAAAATGCTACCGTCAGATACAGCTTGTTCTGCTCCTTTGGGACATTGCTAACAGGTTTTGCTCATTGCAGAACTGCCCCCAATTTTTTCTTTTAGGAGACTTCACCAAAGTCTTTTAGATTTGCTCTCACAATTAGTCTAGTTGACATTTCATGCACTTGACTCTTGTGAATAATCTTATACCATACTTAATCCCAGATTTGAGATTTATTCTAGTTCCAGTGCCCTGAACATCAGCCAAACTCCTCAGCCTAGGCTCTCACACAAGGAGAATACTAAGGCCAGTACTAAACTTGGATGGTCTGAATTTTCACGAAGAAGGACCTTTTGTTCTTCTCCCAGGAACTAAACAAAACGTGTCACTAGGCCAACTCCTGGAGCCAAAGTTATGAAGTCAGGCAGAGGCCATTTAAGTAAGGAATAGGCAAGTTTTTAAAGGGAAGAGAAAAACCAGAAAAAAAAAATCAACACACCTGTCCTTCTTACTCGTACTCCTGGATCATGCTCATTTTAATGCTACCTGTGTTTTCTAGGATAATTTCATTTTTTTCTCCTTTAATAATTCATTTTGTGGAAATGTGGTAATAGTGCACTACTCCAGATGTACTAATTACCCATTTCCTATTCTACATCTTTTGTCCCATAAATGAATTAATTTGATGTCTACCTCTAGATCATACCCCAGACCTGGATTCTGAGCATCAGTAGACATCTGTGACAGTGGATATTTATTTGGCCCTAGCCACACTTTCTGAGACTCATCATTATGGGCACTAGTCCAGTGTCAAACAGTGCCCTAGGTGAGATAGACCGGGACCTGCCTTTGCCTCTGATTTTGAGTTCTTGTTCTGCCTAATTCTCAGTCCACCCTCAAACTGAAACCTTCCCAAGCTCTTACTAATCCTTGTCCTAGCATCTGGAACTCTTTCCTTAATTTTTTTTATCACTGTCCAGATTATTCCTGCCTATAGAGAATAGAATAGTAATACATGTAGGTAGGCATTCAGAGGGCTCAGAAAAATCTGGAAAATTGTATGATTACAATATTGTACTTCTAAAATTACCTTCATTACCAATGCTTGCTTTCTGGAAATCTTGCATTATTTGACTTATAATGGTACATTATAAAATTAAAACACCTCATGAATTTTTTACTTTCATCATCAAATTCCTAATGAAATATGTTTCTTTAATGTCAAAGTGTTTGGTCTTCAAAGGACATAATCAGAAAGGAAAATCGTAATGATATTCTGAAAAATAGATGCAAAGTTTCCACTTTGTTTATATTTATTGAGATAATACTTTCACTACCTCAAGTAAAAATCAATGCAAAAGCATTTGAAACCAAACATTTTGAAATCTAAGCATCTTAAAAACAGTAAATTAGAAACATTGCCTAATAAAGGATGTTTAGAAATATTCAAATATCTTTAAGAAATATTCCTATTTCTGGGAAATAATGCAACTCATAAAAATGAAAGTATATCCTATTGTTTGACATGATGGAGAGCCAAGATTTCTCATAATTGAAAACATAAAGACATTTCACCACATCAAGAAACTAGTACCTTATCTCTCCATGTTCTAGAATTTCATAGCAAGGCTTATATTATCAACATCAGGCAGAAGAGTCTCACAAGTAGACAAGATAAAGAATAAATGAAGAAAGAATACTGATTAATGGTACTATGTAAACAGGCAAATTTGCAGAAGTATTCATGTTAATACTGTAATACTAAAATAATTCTGACTTTAATTGAACTTTAAAGGTAGCAGTCATGTATTTTATGTAACTATTTATACCCTGAAAATACTCTTATTTGTTTCTGTGTTGTTCAAATAATAATGAAGATACTTGATAATTTCTGATACTGAGACATGAGAGAAATTTTTCCTATGGATACTTGTTAGGAGGACATAATAAAATAAGCATGATCTTAGGAACATCCTTAGGATAAATACAGCTTTTATTTTAATATCCCTCAATGTAAAGCAATAGTTATACAATAAAAACCAAAAAATGCTCCATGAAAGAGGCTCTATAGATGGGGTGTAAAACAATATAGTTCAGATATACATTTCTGTTGGTATGGTTTAATGTAGATTTAATCTACATTTCGAACAGTTTTTCCAAATTTTTTTAGAAATCAGATACTGATGAGAATGGGGTGGGGGAGTTGAATAGAACATCTCCAAAGAGAAATGCACACAAACACAATCTTTGGCGTATAGATACAACATTTTAATAAACTCCATGATGCACAACATGGACTGCATCAACTGTTGCTTTTCAAATTGCAGATCCCTACCCATCAGATGTTCATGAATTAATTTATTGGGCTGGAACTGGCAGTTTAAAAAACAAAAGGATTCCGGTAAGATTCTGGAGGTCGTAGCAGAGTGTTGCAATCTTCCTCAA
The DNA here is from genome assembly GCF_002201575.2 of Neomonachus schauinslandi. NCBI lineage: Eukaryota > Metazoa > Chordata > Mammalia > Carnivora > Phocidae > Neomonachus > Neomonachus schauinslandi. The sequence continues at coordinate 18,688,022 of NC_058405.1, read as the reverse complement.
TGCGTCCATAGAAACACACCACACAGGCAATCAAGAATAGCAACGCCAAAACCTTCTGGCAACATCTACAACAAAACTTCACAAACCTCACAATGTGAGCACACAGGGAGCAACCATAAAGACCTACAAGACCCAGAGGGAAGCAGCATCCAACGGCCGGCAGCAAGCGGAGGGAAGGGAATGGGCTTGATGGCCCCACGACGAATACTAAACATCCGACTGCCCCAGGGCACTCGCCGGAAACGCGGGCCCGGGCCATCTGAGAATGGAAGACGGGAACCATGCGGGGTTTCTGCAAGACCTAACTCATGAACCAGCACGGGGTATTTGTGTGGTCTGATGGTGCCCGAGCAGGCTGAACTCTATAGACTACTCAACTATCCTACAACACTCTCTTCTAAATTTAGAAGTACAATATTATAATCGTACAAAGAAAATTGCATTTCTTTTTACTGAAATATTGCTAATTATGGCAGGGCAGCCATATCAAGGCCCTTCCGCCCTAAGAATTACCTAGAGTTCTACTGTATATCATTGATTCTGAAAGGCATACTTTTTCATATTTTAACATCCCTCCATCAGGTTGTTTCTTACATTTTACGGTGTCTTACAAATACTTTCAGCAGTTTTCCTCTGATGGTACATATACTAAGTAAGTAAGTAAATCATTTGCGGTAAAATCGATGGCACCTCAGCTATGAAGACAGAGAGTATTTTCCTGTTATCTGCACAATGGCCCATCACATGCTCTGCCCATGAGGAAGTCATATTTTCTGGTCGTAATAAAGAAGTTTGACTGATACAAGGGAATTTGATACTACCTCGACTCAGAGACAGTAAAAATGATAAACGATTACTATTGGCGATAAAGAAAAACTAGTTCCTAGTTATGTAACACTATCCAGGAAAATATCTGATCACTTGAATTGTACTTTTGAATGTTTCCTAAATTTTGAGATTCAACAGCTGAGATAGTAACACTTAGGACGTATTGGTTGTTTTTATAAATATTGGTCTTATGGAAGTTCTGGGTAAAGTAGAAATTTGAATAAAATTGGAAGCAAAAATCCACAGTACACTAAAACTATTTATATCACAAGTGCTGATGCTCTGATGCTCATAAACACAAGAAAACATGATGACTCAAGTTCATTAATAAGTTAAAAATAGTATAAACAGGAATTATAACTTAGGGTGCTGTTGTGACTATCACAGATTTTTTACCTGATTATTTGATACTTTCACAGCTAATGGATTAGTCTGGGCCCAGTCAAGAGACAAAAACCACACAGTAATCTAAACAGTGGATGTTTAATATAAAGAATTATTCAATCATGATAGGATAGTAGCTATAAGGATGTGAAGAGAATACTAAGGGACACCCTCAGGTTGAGGGAGAGTCCTTAAGGAAAGACAAACTTGGAAGAAGGTCCCCCTTCCAAGGCTGAGGTTCAGAACTAATGGGAAAAGGCATGACTATAGTCCACGGGATGGCAGGGAAGTTTGCTGCCCTGCTGGGCCAGAGCTGGTCCACATCACTAGGAGAGCAAGAAATAACCCTTGTGGGTGAGGACAACCACAGGCAGCAGAAGAGCATACACAGGGGCTAGGGACATGGCTACCGAGAGAAGCCTGGAGTGTGCAGTGTCCACGTTGGGCAGGCTGCAGAAAGATGCTCACCATGGCCAGGAATGCAAGATTCCCAAGGAACGCTGTCCGCTGGGTGCAGGGCTTGGCAGAGCCGCACCACAGGTCTGCACACACCCACACCACTGGCTAACCCTGCAGCAGAAGCCAGAAAAAGAAAAACCACACACACACAGGAACCATGAAAAGTTACTCCCTTCCTCCTGCAGTGTTTCTCCCCCTCCACTGGCTAAATTTATGTGATGCTCCCTGGAAAGAAAAATGTTTATTGTTTAGTATGGACTCCCAGAACAGGTAGTGAAGGATGAATTTGGAGCTGAGAGGCAATAAGTTGATAACTGGCATGGCAAGCAATTAAAGACATCTTTGAAGTCTGCTAAAGGAAAGGGATTATAAACCGTGGGTGAGATGCTAGAAAGAATGCTATCACTAGGAAGCTGTGTGGGGTAGCAGGAGGAGGGGAATGAAAAGGAGAGAAACAGATGGAAAGAAATTATGCTCATGAGGAATATGCCTAGAAACCCAGAGTCCCAGGTAGTTGGGGAAAACACCTTTCATTTGTATAGTATTTAAGAACTTTAGACATTGCTATATATTATCTCATTTTGATGTTCTCAATTATCCTGTGAGATTAGTGGAGTCATTACTACTGCCACCAATTTATAAATGAGGACACTGTGACCCAGAGACATGAAGGGTCTTACCGGATTCTCAAAGCTAGCGAGTATCAGAGGATTTGATGTTAAATTTTTAGAAATGCATGTCTAGGACAGTGGTACTTAATGTGGCTTTGACAATGATATTAGACTAGAGTTGTCTCAGGGTCCCATTACCCAGGAACATGTTGCAAATTACAAAGAGTCTATCAGCAAACATTTAAGAGTGTGCTCTAGAAATCTAGATATCTTTGTAATCCGCTGGGACTGTAGCTACTTTACTCTTCTGCAGGTGTTCTGTACAATCCCCATTTCCTTTCAGGACTCTCAACACACACACACATGCACGCACGCACGCACGCAACCCACAAACAGCCTGGGCACAAAGGTGGTGCCCATTGTGGAAACTCTAAACCTTATAAAAATAACCCCTGGCTATTTTGTTTAAATGTCTAATGTGCATCCATCATAGGAAGAATTGATAGAGCACACAAAAGTAAAATTCAACAACTCACAACTGCTAATTAGAGTTGCTAGGTATTAATACACCTGCTCTATTCCCTGATTCAATGAGTTCTTTCCTTTTTTAAATAATTTTTAATGTCATGTAATTAATCTCAGACTCAATGCGTATAGCCTTTCAAACTTACTTAAATCTTTAGTTCTGCTGACTACACCCTGTTCTAAGTATTTAAATTGTGCCCGAGGCAAAAAAAAAAAAAAAAAACCACAAAATTTATTTCTGCCTAAAATATCCAGTAATAAAAAGGAGTATTCTGTTTTGTTTGAATAACACAGATAACTTCTCTACTTTCCAAGCCATTTTAGATGTTTTCTAAACAATCACCATCAACTGTAGGATCTTTTTATATCCTTCTTTGGGTATTAATGGTATAGTTAAATTTCCATTGTTATGGCGCTCATTGTCCAGTTTGGGTGTGATGAACATCCTATGCCTTCCTTCTCTTTGGCTCCCTACATAGGCATTTCATTATTACAAAATTCCCCTCCCAGAGAGGCAGGATAAGGGTGCATCAGTGAAACTAAAAATCACTGAGACCACTGACTAATTTATAATTACTCTTTGTCTAGGAAACATCAGAAATAATTTTAAAATGTGTACTCTTCAGAATCTTCCTTTATATGAATGAGCATAATGATACAGTGAAGAGGACGGAAGAGCCTATTTTCTGTCGCTCCCCCTTCCTTCCTTCTGTATAACTTCTTTGATATATGGATAAATCTCATATTTGCAGCAATTTACAAGAACAGCCCAATTTAATACCAGACTTAAGTTTTATAAATTATTTGAAATAAAATAACTTTTCAAAAATTCTGGGAATCTAAATACAGGAAGCATTTAACAGATTTTCTTGACAGGATTTCTTTTCTAAATAAACATTTTGTTCTTTTTTTCAATCATGCTCTTTTAACATTGAAGGACAATTCCCGTGGTGTCTCCGCAGAACTGCAAATGCCATGTCAGAGACGCTGGGGAGACCCAGACCGAGCTACATGCAATGAGTTGTACTGTATAAATGATGGACCGAAAGTCCTCTGTCAGAGAATAGTGAATATTTTCTAAAAACACACATTTACTACAACAAAGTTTATTACTACTGAGCGAGAGAAAATAACTCCACGTGTTCACGCTAAAATCAAAAGACATTTAGACATTTGAAAAAAACAGCGAGTAGTCTGAGGACACAGGTGGATTTTATAAAGAGAGCTAGCTCTTCAACCATCCTCTGCTCCACGTTCTGCAGATGCTTCTCATCCCAGGCTGACAAGCGAGGGGATTTTGCCCCACTCCCACCTAGAGATCCACACGGATTTTCAGGAAAAGAGAATGTTAATGTATTTGTTAATGTTGGATGATCTCGCCTTTTTTCTTTTACCATTTTTAAGTTTTGCAGAATTTCACTATCTCAAATTTTGATTTCATTGAAACAGTTAAGATAATAATTTCTCCTCTTAAATAACTAAATATATAGGACTTTACCTAGCTTTTTTTCTGTGTTTAGGTAAACCCCAATATTTGCAACTGACAAAAAACGACAACAAATACTCAATACAGTCCCTCAACTATTTGTATTACATACGATTTTTTAAGGCATTTAGAATTTTAAAGCTAATGTATTTAGTTTCATGACCTATGCCTGATGTAAACCACATCTTGAAACTAAAAATATTTTTTCAATCTCTTGAGTTATTTGGATTTCAGAATTATTAATTCTGAATAGGTCAGTTCCAATTGTTCTGGGCAAACAAACTTTCCAACCATCATTTGTTTTCATTAACATTACTTGAGGAATTTTGATAGTATTTTTAATGAGAAATCGTTAGGATTTAATTCCCATACACAGAGATGTAATGATTTTTTTTTAAAAAGTCAGCATGTTTTCCTGGTGGATAATCTTTCTCACCTTCTTTTGTATGTGCCTACTACTAATTATTTTAAAGTCTGAAAATTTTAAATAATTATTTCAAAGTAGGTATATTGTGGGTCATTATGAAAGATATGAATTAAGAAGCACACAGCAGTTAAGATATGAATAGTTATGTTACTTCAGATCATGAAGACAAATGCAATTTTCAAAGGCTTTTTCTTGTGCAACTCTATTCAGAAAAAAACATTTAGGTCCAGTTAGTATGCACAACGTGCTTCACCCTTTTCTTGACTATTAAAACTACTAATTAGCAGCTGTTCAATTACTTAAAATGGTCAAGTTATGCATGCTGTAGCTAAGGACAGAATGCACAAGTAAAAGAAAACTAGTAGTATATCCATTATTTCCCTTTGAAGGACAATTGTTAAATAGGATCTTATGTTTTCATTGTCACAATGTGAACCTGGGTTCTACTAAGAAACTGTAATTTCACTAACACTTGTCAAGCCAAACATATTTTCTTCATACCATTAAAAATGTTAGTAAAGAACAAAACCGAATTACTAAAATAACACTGATTGGCTGTTTATGTATACATTTTAAATATTAAAGTACAGTAACAATTTCCCTTTTATTGTTAGCAAAGTTCTGCAGCAAATAAATTCTGCATTCTTTGCGAAATTCTGCAGCAAAAACATAAATTCGTGTTGAATTTTAGGTTTACCTACACATGAAATATTTGGGGGAAATGGTTGAGTTGGTTAAATATTCTCTTCACAACTAATAACTAATAATTATTTTCAAACGAAATATTTGCTAAATATTTTTTCAAAAAATGTAATTTTTACAGTATTTTTATTGTAGAAATAGCATCATTTAATTATGTATATCAGAAATGAAAAATTATGATGTTTATAACAGAATATATTTTGTTGATTTCAACTTGGTCACATAAAATATTTTCTTTGTCAGTTTCTTATAGGTTCTGTATTTCTTGGAATCATTCATTTTTCCTAGTTTAGAAATTCAGATCAAAAAGTTATAAACCTAAAATATAGGGAAACTTGAAATGAGAAACATTTGATAGGACAATTAAATCCAGACTCTTCTGAAGTGTCTTCTTCACATTGGCAAATAAGTAACTTTGTCCCAGACCTTTAAAAAATATTTCATTACCATAATTTGGAATAATGAGGAAATAAAAGTTGCACATATTATGCAATTTTAAAATGTAAAACTTGCATATATTTTTATTTTGCAAAGCACAAAATATCAAAAGCAATTCAAAGAATCGAAGGAATGTTATTTCAAGAAACTTTTAAATTAGGAAGTGTGTGGCAGTCTTATAATATCAAAGAAAAATAATAATAGAATTAACAAAAAGATTTTCTCCAAAATCTGTAGTCAAATATCACTTTTAAGCTATGACAGTTCTTTTTTTTTTTTAAGATTTTATTTATTTATTTGACAGAGAGATAGCGAGAGCAGGAACACAAGCAGGGGGAGTGGGAGAGGGAGAAACAGACTCCCCGCTGAGCAGGGAGCCCGATGCGGGGCTCCATCCAGGACCCTTGGATCATGACCTGAAGCCAAAGGCAGGCGTCCAACAGACTGAGCCACCCATGCATCCAGGAAAATGTACTCTTTACTTTTTCTTTTTCTACTACTTAATTTCTTTTTATTTAATTAATGCATCTTAGATTAGCATAAACACAATCGTATGTATTCTCTGGCTCTCCTCTTCCTATGGAGAATGCAAGATTTAAAGAAAAAGAACATCAAGCTGCTTTTTTCTTCCAATTGCAGCTATTGCACAGCAATTCAGGATATAGATAAATCTACACATGCCTGTCTTGTTTTGAAAAGTTGAATTTAAACATCCACACACAGCTGGTGGGAGTGTAAACTGCTAAATCCAACAGGGAAAAATAATTTTACTTTACTTGGTAAAGTTGAATATATGCATACCGTATGACCATTCCTGTGTATAATACTATAGTCTGGCGAAATTCCTCCTCCTGTGCTCTGGGAGGCATGTCCAAGTTCATAGCTATATTGTTCACAATTGAAAAAAAAAACTGTAGGGGCACCTGGGTGGTTCAGTTGGTTAAGCAACTGCCTTCAGCTCAGGTCATGATCCTGGAGTCCCAGGATCGAGTCCCACATCGGGCTCCCTGCTCGGCGGGGGGTCTGCTTCTCCGTCTGACCCTCTTGCCTCTCGTGCTCTCTGTCTCTCATTCTCTCTCTCAAATAAATAAAATCTTTTTAAAAAAAACCTGTAAATAATTCAAAAGTCCAATGACAATGAATAAAATAAATAAATTGTGGCATACTTCTACACTGGAACATTTTATGGAATGGAAAATCAATGAACTACAGTTATGAGCATCAACAAGAAAGATTTTTTAGAAAAACAATTATTAAATGAAAATTTAACAGAAGAATACAATATGATTCCATTGACTTTAATTTCTTTTTTTTAAAGACTTTTATTTATTTGACAGAGAGAGAGAGCCAGAGAGGACAAGCGGGGGGGAGGGGCAGAGGGCAGTGCTGGGAACCAACCCGTGGGGCCTGCCCTGGGATCATGACCTGAGCAGGAGGCAGACGCTTAACCAACTGAGTCACCCAGGCACTCCCCATTGACTTTAATTTCAATAACAGGCAAACTAAGCACACATTGTTTAAGAACACATTCAAATGTGGTGAAATTATAAAGAAAAGCAAGGCAATGATTAGCACCAAATTCAGAGTATAGACCACATCTGGGAATGAGGGAAAGGGATGCAAGGTGAGATAATGTGCACTCAGGTGACTTCTAAGGTGCCTGCAATGTTTTGTTTCTTCTCAGTGTGGGTGGTGAGTACACAAATGCTCAGTTTTTTGGGTGTTTTTTTGGGAGGGTTGTGTTTTTTTGTTTGTTTTGGGGTTTTTTTGGTTTCTGGTTTTTGGTTTTCATAACTGCACTCGGTTTTTGAGATTTACATGTGTACTATATTTCACAATAAAACAAAGAAAATAAGGGGAAAAGAAATTTAATTTAGTCATATAACTGGTTAGCAAATTGCTACTGACTTTCTGGTTGATTTCAAAGTGCTTATTGACTAACTTTGTGTCTTTCCCCAACCAATAAACAGGCAACCATGCAAAAAAGTATGTATGTTAGGGTGCAAAGTAAACCAAGAGAAGTATTAATCCAAATGTACCGGGAATTATATCCAAATTTGTCAGTACTAAGTTATGATACAGATGAGAATTTAGGGCAGTAGTTCTCAACAAAATTACAAGGGATCTCAGCCAAGAAAAGGAAGGAAGAAGCTGAGAGCTGATGATACTCACTGAGGATAAGTGTGGGAATGTTGGTGAGGCAGAATTTGAAAACGTCCTTCCCCCAGTTATGTTATTTCCTTTATTTACTTATTTACTTATTTATTTTAAAGATTTATGTATTTATTTGAGAGAGAGAGCCTGTGAGTGTGGGGGGAGGGGCAGAGGGAGAAGGAGAGAATCTTAAGCAGGTGCCCCTAGAATCTTGCTCTTTATTTTTTTTTTTAAGATTGTATTTATTTGCCTGACAGAGAGAGACACAATGAGAGAGGGAACACAAGCAGAGGGAGTGGGAGAGGGGGAAGGAGGCTTCCCGCTGAGCAGAGAGCCTGATGTGGGGCTCAATCCCAGGACCCTGGGATCATGACCTGAGCCGAAGGTAGACGCTTAACGACTGAGCCACGCGGGTGCCCCGAATCTTGCTCTTTGAATAATATGGGGTGCCTGGGTGGTTCAGTTTGTTAAGTGTCCGACTCTTGGTTTTGGCTCAGGTCATGATCTCATGGTCGTGAGACTGAGCCCCGCCTTAGACTCCACATCAAGCGGGGAGTCCGCTTGAGATTCTCTGTCTCTCTCTCTCTAAAATAAATAAATTAATAAAAAAAATAAAGAGCAAGAGTCTCTTTCTCCTCTCCTTCACCCTCACCAATCTCCCCCTTACACCTTCTAGAATGACATAAATATATACATTTTTTTCTTTCAAACTGAAGGGCCCAATCATCACAATTATTCACACCTTGAATAATTATTTACTGAGCACCTACAGTGTGTCAGGCCCCAACTTTCCCAATAAAGCAGTGAACAAAATGAACAAAACCCCCAAATTCAAGAGCATCTACATAAAGCAGAAACCACTTACCTGAGAGGATTAACATGCCTGGTTTGGTCTGTTAATGGAAAAACACATTTATTTGTGTTAAATTAAAATACTGAGGGTTGATACATATACATAGACATCGATAAATCTTTAGCGAGCCAGTCTAGTCCTCCGAGTATTTACACAATGAATTAGACATAAGAATGAGCTATCAATTATAAACAACAAGAAGGATGCAGCCATGTACTCATTACCTGCAGGTGATCCGAGCTCATATCTGGATTGGGAGTACACATGAGCCTTAGGAAATAAGCTCTCTTATCCCAGTCTTATTGCAAGAATTGGATTCCATGTCCTTCTCTGTCATGAGACCAGGGACGTTACCGGCCAGAGGAAGAGGCACTGTCACATATGCAGGCGAATGTGTGGGCCCACAGACTTCGAAAGCGAGCTGAGTAAACTACAATAGTTCCGGGCTTCCCATTGTGTTTTAGGAGGAAAAATAAGGAAAGAGGGCTACTGGTTGTCCCTTTTACACCAGAATGTTCATTCCAAGCATGTGGCCAAATGCACACATCCACAGAATATTCCACTCCTCTTCCATTTCCTCTGGCTTCCCCTGACCTATCTAGCGAGGTGATCCCTTTAGGAAAGGACATCGAAAAGGCCCGACTTCACACCTGTCAGGCCCAATCGTGCTTGCTGAGCAGTATCAGGACTTTCTGGGGTCTTGATGGAGCCAAGATGGAGATGACAGCACAAAAGGGTGGGTCTCAGCAACAGCCCTGACCAGCAAGTCCTTTACTAGAGAGGCAGCAACGTGGAGAGGTTTGGAGCACTGACTTCATAGCTTGACGGCCTGAGTGTGAATTCTGGCTCGACAGCTTACTGTTTGACTTCAGAGAAGTTAGTTAACCTCTCTGTGCCTCAGGTTCCTCATCTATAAAATGGAAACCATAACAACACTAGGAAGTGCCTCAAGGAATTTTAATGAGGATTAAATGAGTTGGTATTTGTGAAGCACCTATAAAAATATAAGTGGTATGTGAATATTTGATAGTGATTCTTATAAATTTATCCTTCAAGAAAGGCTGGGTAGTGATAGAGTGAATGAAATGTTTAAGCATCGGTTACTTAATTGCCAAGGTTGTTTTTGTTTGGTTTTCTGTTGTTTTGGTATCAGCATTAGGGTTAGTTCTTTTTTTTAATTCCCAGGAGAACTATAAACAATCTTAAATACTGATTGAACCAGGAGAAGGCCTCAATTATTAATCTAGCCTCCATTCAGTCTGATTTTCCCATTGATTTCTAACGAGATTCTTATCTCAGAATGGAAATCATTGGTAAGTGTTATGTTTGCGTATAGTTATTTTACATATGAATGGTGCATATACTCTTTATCAACAGTGCCCATGACGAACTGTGGCTGTGGGTGACTCCAGAGCCATGTCCCCTCACCTCCAAAAGCTCACTGATGCACATACTGACAGTTTGATTCTCTCCCTCCTCCTTACTCCAAGTGGGCCAACAGAATAGGGAATTAATTAAAAACATACATCTATTGATGATCACCATACTCCACCTCTTCTTAAAGACAAGCCTGATCATTTTCCTTCCTCCATGAGCATTCAAAGCAGTTCAAAATCCCCTTCATGTTTCTGTTTTTGTAGACTGTAGAACAATGCTTAATCAAACTTTGTCAAGATAAACATGAAAGAGTTCACCTGCTTGGATCATTTCCATGAGCCCATATCCATGTTTTGTTTTGTTTTTAAATAGAATTCAGTATAAATAAGTTAGGTAAAACAGGTCATGTATAAGTCCAAACAAGCTGGTAGCTCTGCTTCCCTTCTCTCTATTACTACCAATGCAAAAAAAAAAGAGAGAGAGAGAGAGACAGAGAAAAGGAAAACTCTAACAAAGGGTATCCAGAGTATCCAAAATTTTATTTTGCCCATTAAGAACATTAACAAAAAAATTTTCCATCATCTTAATTTTTTTTAAAAGTCAATTTTAACACAAAATAAAATGGACATATTTAAGAGTAAATAGTCCTTAATATGGGGTGCATTTAGGATTTTTAAGATGCCTATAATTGTCCTTATTTTCCTCTTTTCGTCATGGGTTAGTGAATTTTGCATTATCTCTTGAGAAACCAGTGTAGGAGACATTATTGCCGATCATGTTATCTGTAAGCATAGTTGTCTCAGTCCATTCAGGCTGTTATAACAAAAATACCCTCAGCTGGGTGGGTTAAACAACAAGCGTTTATTTCTCACAATTCTGGAGGCTGGGAAGTCCAAGATCAAGGTGCCAGCAGATTCGCTATCTAGTGAGAGCCCTCTCCCTGGTTCATAGATGGCCATCTCCTCATATGGTGGAAAGGCGAGGAAGCTCTCAAGTCTGTTTTTATAAGGCCACTATTCCCATTCATGAGGACTGCCTACGGACCTAATCACCTCCTAATACTGTCTCACTGGGGTTTAGGGTTTCAACCTATGAGTTCGGGGGGACACATTCAGTCCATGACAACAGTTTGAGCACAAGTCCCATACCCCCTGAGCACTCCATTTTCATCTCTTCAACCTGAGATTTACCAGGTCTTACAAAGTGACCTCAATTTCAGGAAATATTATAAGGAATTAGTCCCTGTTTTATAAACCTAAGTCAATCTAACTCCCTTTGGAAACATCACATATTACAAACAAACTTGCTAAATGTTCCAGTAGTCAGTGTTTTACATTGCACACTTGGAACCAGGCTTCATAAAAATTGTGGCATGTAAATTAGCAACTTGATACCAATGCTGTGCATTAATATACGAACAAATGCAACCTGGTTAACTTGCATTCTAATTGTTTTAACATTACAGACTTAAAACACACTAACATAAAATACCTCAGTGTGCATTTTACACTGAAATCTCCATGCAGTGTCAAGGCCTTTTCTTCAAATATGGTTTCACTGATCAGAATTTTATTGATTAGATCATGTCCTTCCTACAAGAACCATATCCCAATGTATCTTCTGAGATTTCTAATATTGGTTTCAATAAAAAGGAAAAAAATCATAAAACATTAGCAAAATAATATGAGGATCTTTATAGATTTTTGGCTTATTTTCTTCATAATCTTTTATGGTTTTTCACCCATTTCTGAGCTGTTTTTAAAAAAATCATATTGTCTGCAGGGAGTCTTTCTAAAGCATTCAACTTAGTTTTCCTAGAAACAACCATTTTCCCTTCCAATTCTTATTTCATTAGTTTATGTAACATTAATGCCATTACATAATTACAGTAACAACTAGCATAAATTAGTTTAGAAACAAACACAACTGATTTTTGGCAAGCCCCCAACACTGACTGGTGGGAGCAGAAACTTAGAACTTAAACTGGAAAGAAGCCTGTTAGCCCTAGTGAATACTCCGTGGCTTTGGGTCAGTATGTTTTACGGAGGAAGGACAGAGTTTTGATTAACGTATTGAAATAAGAAAACATATGTTCACATTAACAGTTTTTTCATTTAACTTCATTAACTACTAGAAAAGTTAATCACAAATAGAATACTAACATTTTAGCATTGCTGCATCATTTAGTGACATAGAGAAAGTTGTAATAATGGTATTCTTTACAAATATAATTTTTAAAGATTTATTTATTTATTTGAGAGACAGAGCATGTGGGCACTAGCAGGGGTAGGGGCAGAGTGAGAGGGAGAGAGAGAGAATCTCAAGCAGACTCCCTGCTGAGCGTGGAGCCCTCCTCGGGCTTGATCTCACAACCCTGAGATCATGACCTGAGCTGAAATCATGAGTCCAACGCTTCACTGACTGAGCCACCCAGGCACCCCACAAATATAATTTTTAAAACAAAATTGTATTGTAATATCTTGGCTTAAAACAAAGAGACTCGGGATGCCTGGTGTCTCAGTTGGTTAAGCGTCTGCCTTCGGCTCAGGTCATGATCTTGGGGTCCTGGGATCGAGCCCCCACATCAGGTTCCTTGTTCAGAGGGGAGTCTGCTTCTCCCTCTGCCTGCCACTCCCCCTGCTTGTGCCCCCCCCCTCTCTCTTTCTGACAAATAAATGAATAAAGTCTTAAAAAAAATACAAAAAAACAAAACAAAACCAAAGAGCCTCTAGGTCTGGGAGAGCAATATTAGATCTAGCCTGTCCCCTACTCAAATTTGCAGGGTGACCATAGACAAACCATGATAGAGACAAACTTTGTTTCATCTGTTTTGCCCTCCATATGTTCTCTTTGAAAAACCATCATTTTTTATCACCCCTCTCATTTACTACTTCTTTCAATCCCCTAATAAATATTTTAAGATGCTGCCTAGCTGGTCAAATGCCCTTAATTTTTACATCCAAAATTTTCCTCCTCAAAGATCTCCCACACCAGGGGTGCCTGAGTGGCTTAGCCGCTTAAGCATCCGACTCTTGGTTTGGCTCAGGTCATGATTTCAGGGTCATGATCTGAGGATAGTGAGAACAAGACCTGACTCAGGCTCCGGGCTCCATGGGGAGTCTGCTGGAGATTCTCTTCCCCTCCCTCTCCTTCTGCTTCCCCCTCCCCCCACCCCCACCCCCACCCCACCCCCCAGCTCACACGCACACTCTCTCTCAAATAAATAAATCTTTAAAAAAAGTTCTCCCACATCAAAATTTAGCTATATCCTGTCTCAGTTCTTCAGCTTCTGTCTTAGCTAGGTTAATACTTACTAAGTTATATCAACATGAATATATTAATGTAGTTAGTAACTTGAAGATCTAACAATACGCTCTGAGTTAGTGTGCTTCCCTATGAAGATAGCATATGGATTTTAATAGGAATCTTATGGAGATAACCTCTCTCCCAAAAAGGTGTGATTAATGGTAGGGAAGACTTAGGAACTGGTAGTTCTTAGTGAATATATTTTTCGTCCTCTTTAAAAATTATTACTATGGGGGCACCTGGGTGGCTCAGTGGTTAAGAGTCTGCCTTCGGCTCAGGTCATGATCCCAGGGTCCTGGGATCGAGTCCCACATCGGACTCCCTGCTCAGCGGGACGCCTGCTTCTCCTTCTCCCACTCCCCTTGCTTGTGTTCCCTCTCTCGCTGTCTCTCTCTCTGTCAAATAAATAAAATAAAATAAAATAAAATCTTAAAAAGAAAAGTCTATTTAAAAAAAAAATTATTACTATGGAAGCCACCTAATCATTCTTTTTTTTTTTTAGAAGAACCTGCCAGAAGAATTTTTTTTTTTAAGATTTTATTTATTTGATAGAGAGAGAGAGATTAAGCATGAGCAGGGGAAGCGAAAGGGAGAAGCAGGTTCCCTGGGAGTCTGACGCGGGGCTTGATCTCAGGACCCTCAGATCATGACCTGAGCCAAAGGCAGCCACTTAACTGACTGAGCCACCCCCCAGGTACCCCACCACCTAATCATTCTTATCATTAGGGCTGACTTAATTCCTTGCACCAAAGATACATGTAAAATTACCTCTACCAAAGAAGGAGGGTGAATTCACAAGCTGCCTCTCAATCTCAAAGGCACCTTTATTTTATTTTGATCCAGAAAGTCAGTCTGTGTGTGTGTGTGTATGTGTGTGTATTTTTGGCATACTTATTAAAGTTTGTTTTCAATGGAAAAGAAGCATGCTATATATAATTTCCAGAGGGGTACTGATCTCATTTTAGGTCCAGCCAAAGAGGTTATTCTTAATAGAATAGCTGGAGCCACACCCTTATTAACAGGCACCTAGTCAACTATAACCCACAAGCCACTGGCACCACGTTTCCCCCCAAAATTAGAAGCAAATATTGAAACAAACAAAACCCAAAAACTGTAAAACTCTCCACTTCTATACAGTTTGGCTGAAACTCTTTCCCCTCTCTCTTCCCCATAAATCAAGGGTAGGAGAACTTCAGCCTCAGGCCATGCCAGTTCATGGGAAGTACAGTTAAATATTTGTCATCCCACTTACTCAATAATTCTCAAGCATTTCTGAAGCTTTCTATTTTCTTCCTTGGCTTTCAAGTTACATGAACTGCACTTTTAATCTAAGGAAAAAATAATTCCACAAATTATGACTGAGGCAATGTCACTTTTGCAAGTTTATCATTACCCCTTTAAAGTAGAATTATTTTTTAAAGTTCTTTTCAATCGTGCAGTTATTTTTAATAAAAATATTTATTACAGTTTTTACATTATCAATTTTGTTTTTTAAATATTTGTCATTTGTCCTTTTCCGTTAGAAAGTTCTAATTTAACAAACATGCCAAAAATATGCATGTGTCTATTTATACAGGCTTTCTGGATCAAAATAAAATAAAAGGGTTTTTTTTTTCCCCCCTACTTTTAAATGTAATTCCTGAATTTGCCCTGTTTCTACAGTGAGATGGTTGTGTGGTGATATATCTTCTATGCAAGGAATTAGGAGTCAGCCCTAATGATGAGGTGCCTTCCAAAGGATGCTTCTGAACTTAGTCTCTACAGTTTTGAACTCTTTAGAGAAAGACTGTATGTTTCTGTCAGTGTAAGTTACTAAGAAAATTATAAAATTGACATTTTCTAAGGCCTCTTTCAGAGTGTATTGACACTGTGGTTTATGGCCTGTGTTACTAATGGTTTATAAGCAAGATTTGTAAAGATAGCTGATTATATACACAGTTCATTTTAGAAGACTATTTAAAGGTTTTTGAGTGGCATAAGTAGTATATTTCTTTTTTAAAAAAATATTTATTTATTTATTTACTTTCTTACTTACTTCAGAGAGAGCGTGCATGTGTGCGTCTGCAGGGTGTGGGGGGTGGGCAGAGGGAGAGAATCTCAAGCAGACTTCCTGCTGAGTGTGGGCGCCATTGTGGGGCTCGATCCCATGACCCTGAGATCATGACCTGAGCTGAAACCAAGAGTCCGACGCTTAACCGACTGAGCCATCCAGGCACCCCAAAAGCTGTATATTCCTAAAAATATTTAACTATAGGGTCTACCAATACAGAGAGTCAAGTTAAAGAGTTCCATTGATCCAGACTTATTCTATCAGGGTCGGTCTCTCTCTGACTGTTTCATTGAATAAATAAATTAACCCTTGGAAAATCAGAGAATCACAGCCAAAGAGACAACAGTGGATAAAATTAATGCCAGTTAACTGAGATGTTGCCATTTTTTTGTACCTACCATGAATAATAATAAATTAATATCTCCCAGAGTGAGGCTAAAATCTTAGAAATGGTAGTCTTTTTCTTTCATGCACACACCTACACCATTAAAATGAATTGAAGAAGATTTAACTTAAATGACATTTAGAACTTTGTTTTCTGTTATTGTTTTTCTCCTGCGCACCCTGCCACTTTGGCAGAGCAAGGAGTGTAAAGGTGTAAAGGGTGCTGAGGAGACTTTGAGTAAAGCAAAACTGGAATTAAGGAAAAGGTGGGTCAAAGAATCATAATCATAATCTTTGGGTTATGAAGAAACTAAAAAAAAAACCTTATATTCACGTAGGGAGACCCAGAAATAAACAATAAACATAATAAGAAAGTAAATTAAAGTGGATGTTTTAAGATGATGAGTGCTTAAAAAAAGTAAAGCAAGGAGAAGATTGGGGGGATTTGCAACTTTAAATGCATTCTACAAAGAAGAAGGTAAAACAACACTTAACTCCACTTCTTGGGGTGGAGGTAAAGGGGTGGGAGACAAGTCTTGGCAAAAGAGCCATAAGAGAATTTTGGATGAGCCCTTGTTCTTAAGTAAATAAGGAGAAAAATAACCATTCCCTGCCTTCCTCCTGCTTTCTCTTCGCCCATTCAGCAAACACTGGCAACTCTTTTTTTTTTTTCAAGATTTTATTTATTTATTTGAGAGAGAGAGAATGAGAGAGAGAGAACACATGAGAGGGGATAGGGTCAGAGGACGAAGCAGACTCCCTGCTGAGCAGGGAGCCGGATGCGGGACTCGATCCACGGACTCCAGGATCATGACCTGAGCCGAAGGCAGTCGCTTAACCAACTGAGCCACCCAGGCGCCCCACTGGCAACTCTCTTAACCTCAGTTCTCTATACAAACAATACTGAAATGGTACAGGCATATCAGTGAAGATCCACTTTTTGTATACTTATTTTAAAAAACGTATAGACACATACAAAGAAACCCTGTATCCAGCATCTTCTCACTGCAAGGCATTGTGCTGGCTATTTTCCCACACAATACTTGTACACATGTCCATTCTAAGGGTAGGTCTTGAAAACAAGCTCTCTGTGTTATACATTTCTGTATCTTACTCAAGA
The DNA here is from genome assembly GCF_002201575.2 of Neomonachus schauinslandi. NCBI lineage: Eukaryota > Metazoa > Chordata > Mammalia > Carnivora > Phocidae > Neomonachus > Neomonachus schauinslandi. The sequence goes on along the minus strand of NC_058405.1, from coordinate 18,670,918 downwards.
ATTATTTGTTGACTGAATAAATGAATTCATTCATTCATTCATTCATTATTGAACATTGGATTTGGCCCATCAAATTAAAAAACACAACAACAACATGTATCATATGATCTCACTGATATGAGGAATTCTTAATCGCAGGAAACAAACTGAGGGTTGCTGGAGTGGGGGGTGGGGTGGGAGGGGTGGGGTGACTGGGTGATAGACACTGGGGAGGGTATGTGCTCTGGTAAGTGCTGTGAATTGTGCAAGACTGTTGAATCTCAGATCAGTGTCCATGATTTCAGGCTAGTAAATAGAACAGTTGAGACCCCCAGATGGGTTTTTATTGCTCTAAATTCCATTCTTTAATCATTGGTATATGTTGTTTCTACTTTAATAAATAGCTATGCAGATGCCAGGTGTTTTATGGGACACCTAGGAAGGTCGTAAGATGCCTTTGAAACTTCAGGAGAAGATGAAAGGGATTACTTAATCTGTATTATACTCTCAATTTTCTATTGTCTAGAATTGGCAATATGAGAATAATTCTTGTCTTTCATTTCTTCTTCTAGCAATCAGAACAATAGCAACTTTGCTTTCATTGAATCTGATGCAACTAAATAAGTAAGATTATTTTAAAGTACATGTTCATGATTTATTATTTTACTACTTATTTATTATTACATTTGTTATTATTTCTTCTGAAGATTAACCAAAGGAGGATTTGGTACCTTGGAAATGTTTGGATTTAAATTATTTAATTTTCTTCAATATATTCATGTTGACTAATTCCAAATTACTAGTAATCCCATATAAAATAAGCAATACTCTTCAACCTAGTTGGGCAGATTTTAGGTAACAAAGACATAAGATATTCCTAACAAGTCAAAATAAAAATGAAAAAAATATGGAGTGTTTTAAATCTCTGAATCAAGTTTAGCTGGTATTGTTTGAATGTACTCTAAAATACATCAAATATGACAGTACACCTATGAAGTTCTGCTGAATTGCAGCAGTTCATCCTTCCTGAGAAGATTAGAAAACACTAGCGAGGGTCCCGCCTCCAGGATCAGAAGGGGCGGGGCACACCCAGGGGAGCTCTGTAAGAAATGGCTCTCTGTGGCTTGTCTTAGGATCCACCCACTTTCCGTTTCTTATGTCTCTGTCATTCTAACCTTTATCTACCAGCTCTCCTGTTGATTCAGGGCTGCCAGTGGTTAGTCTACTCCCTGCAAAGGAAGTATTGAAGAAACTCCAAGTTGGTACAGAATTTTGTCTCTGTATCAGTTTTACCGGGGCAGTATGATGATTACTGGTGCTTTATGTTGGCTTTTTTTCTCTCTGTAGTTCCCACCTGCTTTCCAAAGTTCCATAGGGAACCCAGGCTTTTTTTTTGGAGGAGGGGGTAACGTCTCTTCTAATCCTAATATCTTATTTGCATTTCCCATGACCCCAATTTGATGAGCTAAATAGCATATTCATAGATAATGATTAGTGATCATTTGAATGCTCTTAAAAAAAATTTATTTATTTATTTTAGAAAGAGAGAAAGAGCAAGCAAGGGGAGGGGCAGAGGGAGAGAATCTTCCAGCAGACTCCCCACAGCGTGGAGCCCAACTTGGGGCTCGATTTCATAACCCATGAAATCATGACCTGAGCTGAAACCAAGAGTCGGACACTTAACCGCTTAACCAACTGAGCCACCCAGGCGCCCTCATTTGAATGTCTTGAGGCAGACAAATCCAAAGGCGGTTAGCACCATTAGCTGTATCAGCTTCCCAATTTAGAGAAAGCGATCATAAACCCTCACTAGCCCATACATATGAATGAATCATTATATTAATGGTCTATTCAGTTGGTTAATACTCAAATACAATATACTATAACCTGTTAAAGCTCTTTCAGAGTTCCAGTCAAAAGTTGGTCTGCTAGAAACTTATTTCTATTCTACCCTTACTTTGGTTTTATGTCCAGGATATACGAGAGAGTGTGGAGTCCCCAGGAAATTGAATCTATCAACCTATCTAGCCCACAGCTGAATTCCCCCGCTTGCCCACTTATAAAGAATTAATTTTGATATCAGAGAATATCAAATGGTATCTAATGACTCCTGGATGGCAGAAGAAGGCGGTATCTAATACTCTTTAAGGCAGAGAACTTCCGCCTGGGGGCCACAGGTTCTCTGGAAATCACTGCATTATCTCAGAAAAAATGTGTCTTCCCAAGATCCATTCATGATTCCAGTAGCTGATTCAGTGCCTCACCTTTGTTTCTCTGATCCTGAATCAGCTGGTTAATCCTGGTCAGCCTCTCTTTGTCTCTCACTGCCTCCCAGCCATTTTCATTATAGTACCCTCACACCCACCATTATCAGTGTTTCATCCCTTGGTCCCAACTCACTTCTGATTTCGTAACTTAAAAGCCTGACAATCTTGACAGATTCTAATATCTAGTATCAGTTTCTCCATTTTTTTTTTTTTAAGATTTTATCTATTTGCGAGAGAGACAATGAGAGACAGAGAGCATGAGAGGGAGGAGGGTCAGAGGGAGAAGCAGACTCCCCGCTGAGCAGGGAGCCCGATGTGGGACTCGATCCCGGGACTCCAGGATCATGACCTGAGCCGAAGGCAGTCGCCCAACCAACTGAGCCACCCAGGCGCCCCTCTCCATTGTTTTTTAATGCTGGTTCCTTCCCTCCTCTAGCATCTCATTGGTTCCTACCAAAGCTTCCACTAAGTCCCTTTATATAATACTACATAAATGTAAAGAAAACCAAAATAAGTCTGTCTCCCTTTTTAGATAGAATTACAAGGCTTATTTATTAAATATGTCTCTAAGGATACATTCATAAAACAGAAATTGCATTCTTGATTCTGCAGAAAGGACTTTCACATTCATTGATTAATTCAACAATTTTTGAGCACATACTCTATGTAATTATTTTAGATGAACATACATTAGACTTCAAATAGCTCATTCTTTTTGCCAATATTAGGCATTAATCTTTCTTGAACACTGGGTATTGGCATAACCAGCTGCTACCGCTAATGTTAGATCCGTGGATCTAAACAGTGCTCATTAAAACAGTCGACTCACCCAGATAATGTAAGATGTTAGTCATCTCTTAAACATTTAGTATTGAAAAAGGGAATTCTCTTAGCTAATGCTAGAGGTTAGTGTTTTCTTGAATATTTGATATTGTAAGAGCCAACTCTTCTGGCTAATGTTAGGCATTAATAGTTTTTTAAATATTACCTATAAGTGATTTATCCATTCTATCCATGACTCCTTAATTGCGACTGGCTTGTCCATATGTAATCAATTAGAGAACACACAAAAGCCAGCAACAAACAATATGCAGGTATTTAACCACACCATCTTTCTATGGGTCTCATTAATCCCTGCTCTTCTGTTTGCCTTGGGTTCCTTCCTCCTTGTTGTCATTGCTGTCTGTATTGTTGTTTTGAAATTGAGAGATAATCTACATATAACAAAGGACATAAAATACACTAATCATAAATGTGTAACAGTGACTTTTTTTCTTACACCCAAATAACCACCATCCCTTAGATCAAAAAATAGAATATTTCCAGCATCAACATTTCTAGGTTATTTTCCATCCTCCATTCCTATCCTCTGAGCTCTGTCTTCCTCCTTGTTTCGATATCCTGCATGGACTTTTATGGTTCATAAACTCCAGCTTCCTTCATCCCTTCCTATCTTGACTTGGCTTTAAATGCTCTCTTGGATTAGTTTAACTTGCAGTTCCCAATAACAGCTACCATAACCTCCTAGCAGAGAAGAACAATTTGCTCTAAAATATTTTGCAGGGAAATTTTAGCACTGGGCACATCTAAGTGTGTATGGCTAATCTAATATCATTTGCTTTTAAATTTATACCCACATCATTTTGGGAAATTTTTTTTTTAAGATTTTATTTATTTATTTGAGAGAGGGAGCACATGAGAGGGGGGAGGGTCAGAGGGAGAAGCAGACTCCCTGCTGAGCAGGGAGACCGATGCGGGACTCAATCCAGGGACTCCAGGATCATGACCTGAGCCGAAGGCAGTCACTTAACCGACTGAGCCACCCAGGCGCCCAATTTTGGGAAATTTTTATAAACAAGTGTGTCAGACATAGCTGGTCTTCCTACCACTAACAATGCCATCATGCACATCATCTCAGAAAACAAAGAAAATCATTCACGTTCTCAAGGAGGATTTCTGAGGCTCGGGTGGGTACTGATTTCTCTTTGGACAATTATAGTGTACAGTCCATACTTACTCTGTAAGGTTTTTAATCGGCCCTTACACTTTTATCATTTCAGACTGAAATATCATCTTTTGTTCCAATTCAGTTTTGGTTTTACCTGGTGAAAACTTTGTAATACACTCCCTTGTTTTGAACATTGTTATATGAAAAATAAACTAATACGTTGAAATTTACTGCCTGCATATGGAAATGGTTTAATTAACTGGCATTTAGGGGAACAAAAGTGCACTGGTTTGCAAGATTTTCCAAAAATGTATCTCACTTATTGGAAGTCTCATTTAAATAATGCTTCTGTGTTTTTATAACGGTATCAATTTCTCTACTGGTTAGGCACTTACCAAAATATAGCAAAATATAGCAAATATAGCAATATACCAAAATATAACCATCAGAAATCTTCAATCTGAACAGATTCTCATCTATTCACATTAAAGTGACTTCAGAAAGCAAATTATGTATATATAATTATAATTCACATAACCAATTACGATTTCCATAACATTAAAATAATTCTTCATCACCTTGATATACATAGAAAGTATTAGGCCTGAATGTTAAGTACTCAAGTGTAGTTATGTAAAATAATATGACGATTGTGAAATCTGTGTTATTCTAACCAGTCTTAAAGAGGTAATTATATAATCAATATCGTAAGTTGATTCTGGAACTATGAACTACCAAAGCAGACCTAGATGATTGGCTGAATCAACCTGTTTCCTCTGATATAAACTGAGGTTAAAGCCTATATTTGAAAGCAAGGAAAAAAAAAAAAACCCTAAGAAGCTTTTAGGAAATTAAAATTGATTGAAAGCATTAGCATTTGGTAATTACTCCTACCAGGGATCTGTTTGTTGTCTGTCTTTTAGTATTTTCAAAATATTATAGATGACCCAGATGATCTTTGTGTATCCCTTTCTCACAGCTGAATGATTGAAAAAAAAAATTGAACTTACATCTAAACATGTCCGCTACAGAGAATTTTTTCAAATACAACGCAATCCATATTTGGAATGATCTTTCATTGCTAAGTAGATTTCTTAAAATAAACTGCAACCCCAGAAGCAAATATGCAATAGCTCGCTAGTTTCCAATGTGCCTTATAAACTTAGATTGTTACAGTTAATGTACATAGTTTTTTCAACATAATATTTCTGATGTTTTTGTCATTTTTAAAAATTTTTATGCCCATAACTCTTTGATGAAGGATTTGAAATACCCTGGCGGGTTTCTCACAGTTTCTCTGAGTGAATTAGCAATGCAACATATGTAATATGGATGGACACGTGCACAAGCGCCTATCAAGATTAACAGCTAAAGATACTGATGAGTCAAACGCTTTTATCTAATGCGAGAACTAAGTACCAGAGCTTGTCAGTTCTGACTTAGCATAAGCCTGACCTGGGAATTTTTTTTAAAAAAACAATGCTCAGGTCTCCCTTCTGACCAATTAAATCAGATTATTTGCAAGTAAGGGCCAGGCGTTTGTATGTTTTAAAGGCTCTATGGGTGATTGTAAAGTACAGCCAGGTAAAGAATTACTGAATTAAGTTAAAAACAAGAAATTAAAAATAAGATACTTCTAATTTTGATGTTGTACAAAAGAATGAAATAAGTGAAAAATGGTGAAATACTTTACCATAATTTACTATGATATATCACCTTTAAATGTTTAATTAAAAATATATTAAATTTGTTTTCTAAAGCCATACAATTTTACATATATTGATAAACATCAGTGCATACCAAATTTATTTAAGAGTAGAGACTACCTCTTTATTGTGACAAATAGTATCTAGTATATCTAGTTTTCTTTTTTTTTTTTAAGATTTTTATTTATTTGTCAGAGAGAGAGAGAGCACAAGCAGGGAGAGCAGCAGAGGGAGAGGGAGAAGCAGGCTCCTCACTGAGCAAGGAGACCGATGTGGGACTCCATCCCAGGACCCTGGGATCATGACCTGAGCCGAAGGCAGATGCTTAACGACTGAGCCACCCAGGCGTCCCTATATCTAGTTTTCTTAATTAAATAATAATCAGTTATTCCCATCTGGTTCTACAGAGTACCACAGTGACAATTTTCAAGGATACAAAAGAAAGAACTTCCTTTAAATTGCTTCTTTATTCAAAACCACACACATTCATTTTTCCCTCTATAATATGTATTTTCTTAATTTCAAAACCGTAGATGGAACCATCAGGTTCAATGATCATGGTCTTTGTGTTCACTATAAATTGATTGTCATTAATAGCACCTTGGAATGCCATTTGTAGCAAATAATCCACATATTCATGTTATGTGTGATTATCAAATAACATATATGAAGTGCAGATGTTCTAAATTTTTAACTACGGAAATAAAATACCTGACATCAGTGGGATTATTTTATTAGACATTGGAAGGAACAAATAAAAGCCTGAAGACCTGAATCCTTTGCTTATTTTTGAAATATTCATGATAATCAGTAATATGCTATAATTCTTGAACTTTTCATAAGCAAGGGCTCTGTCTTATTCCTTATTAAAACCTTGAGCAGTACCAGAGAATAGCAGGTACTTAATAGATGATTGTTAACTTGGATTGAATGTCTTTAAAGTCCTAAATATAAAACATAGTATGATAAGACTAGACGATGCATTTTCAGACATTTACAAATATATATTGTAAAACATCCCAAATGTCATCATTGAATTTGTGTCATTGATCACTGCTACATTATAAGAGTTCAAAATGTTCTTGATTTATAACCTAATAATTTTCCAAGGTCAATGTGATGTTTAAATATATCTCCTTTTCCCTTAAAATTCAAATACTGTAAGGAAATAATAAATTACTATAGGAACCTATATTTAAAATGCCAAATTGCCAAAATATGAAATATACTTAATTGCAAGAGCCAACTTATAGACTATCTCCAAATTAATATTCAAATTATACAGAGATACAGATTTAAAATAACAGATAGTTGTATTTGTCTTAGATTTCTACATCATTCTTAAGTTTTTCACATCTATCTAATGTGAATGAGATTATTGATTCATTAGTTTCTTAAAATCCTGTAATTATGCTACAAAACAAGAATATTCAAACTGAACTTATTTTTTGAAAATTTAATACGACTAAGTCAATTGATACTGACATAGCAAAAGATAGGGAATAAAATTCTGAATGTTATTAATAAGATCAGAACTTTTTACATGTTCTCAAATCATATCATCTATGCCTATAAGACTGAAGCATCTGGGTGAAAAATACAAATATTTCTCTACTACTTGTTATATACAATGTAAACAGTTAATGCAAATGTTCTCATGTTGAATTGAGCTTTTCATTTCATCTAAAAAGTTCTGGACTGTGTAAAACTGTACCGTGTGTTTTAGCTAACTTGAGAAGTCTGTGTGCCTACTTTGGCATTTCAGATAGCTTTGTTTTTACATTCTTTGGTTGCCGAAGGCATTTGTTAATGGTTCAGAAATTTTTTCTGATCTTCAAAATCGTAACCACAAAATCTTTACTTTGGTGATAGAGTATACCTCGCTGTGGCCCTAGGTGTGGCCCCTGAAATTGAGAAGGATGAGTTTCTAGTTAGTTAGTAGTGACTTTAAAAAAAAAAAAATACTAAGTTGGGTAATCTTTAAATTCATTGGTATTGAAAAGTTTTCAATTATTCTAATTATATTCATAATTTCTTTCTTAATTTTGAAAGGAAGTGTGAGTGAACCCCTTAAAAATAAAATGCAATCTACTAATTGTGAAACTTTCTGGGATTTCCAAGAAGTTGGTTTAAATGAATTTACATCTTCCAAAATTCTGATTACCATAAAAATGTATACCTTAAGAATTAAATCTCTCAAACTATAATCACAGAAAATAGTTACTTGTCTGTTAGCCTTCCACAGAAATATTGTTAGCTGTCTAAAAACAGCTTTTTTAAAAATAGCAGGATTGCAGTGTTGACTTTAATTAGAGAGAAACTATGAGATAAATAACTCTCTCCTGCTAAGAAACCTGTGTATAGGTGGGATTTCCCATGATTCAGAGTGTAATAAACACTCAACAGCACCTCTCCTCCCAGCCATTCTAATTTAAAGCAGAAGATGAAGTTTTAAAGAAAAAGGAATTGACGTATCAGTCAATGCTGGTCAAAAGCAACGTTAAATACAGACTTTAAAGAGAATTAGTAATCAATTTTCCCCTTTGAAAGTCTCATAGATTACTATTATAGAAGGACTAATATTGTAAATATTGTAAAATTTCAGATTTGGCCATCTATTTTGATTTGTAAAGCAAAAATATCTAGAAAATAGGTCCTTCTTATAAAAGAATAGCAAAAAGAAGAGTTAATCCTTTACTTTTTATATCTCTAGTTTGACGACTGAATTTAAGCAAAGCATGACAAAATGAGTCAAAGATAGTAAATATTAGCAATATCATCAAGATTTGAATGCCGAAAATTTTAACATTTGGACATTACAGACATCTTCTGGTAATATGGTTTTTACAGTTGACTTGTAAAATCACGAAATAGTGGTATGTGCTTTCCACTAAATACTTACTGGATTAATTAAAAACAATTTAAAATTACTGTACTTGTAGTAAGCGTTATGAACCCTCACTTCTTTTGACAATTATGTTTCCGAGAATTCTGGAATTTCCTAAACCACAATATGTAGAAGGAGGTGCTCCTGAGTGGGCTCCTTTTCTCAGCTTTGTGGTTGTTTATGAGGTTCTTTTCGAGCTCTACTATTTGTACAGGAGAGCCAAGTGTTCTTACTAAGTGCAGCGGGGTATGGGAGGAGGATCAGGTACTGCAGCAGCGAAACCTCTGCTCGGGCATGCGTTTTGGTTTACACACGGCCGGGTTAAGGAAACACATTTCAACGATGTAAGTCTCGGGTGTAAAGCATTTATCTCTGTTCTCAAACGATCTGTGTGCACTGAGTAATCCGGTTTCAATGTGAGAATAAGTCACTGGGTTTTATTTATCTTTGCTTCATGTTGGCATGAAGCAGGCCCCTAATTACGACCGAGACCCATCGTGGGCAAGGAAAGTAATAAACAGTAATCACATCGCGTACACGTCGAGTCCCAGCGAGAGCAGAGCTCTCAGGAAGCCGCAGGAAGCGTGCGCTTCCAGGAGGGTGTGCGACGCGCGGGGGTCTGCACGCGCGCAGAGCTTGTTAACGGAGGGCGTGCCGGAGGCGTGGCGCGAGGTGTCCGGGCGAGGCGCTCCGCGAGGCGGGCGGCGGTGGGCGGGCGGCGGGGAAGCGCGGCCGGGGAAAGGCAGTGCTGCGCCGCGAGCGGCTCCCAGCTCCCGCTCTCCCAGCCGCCTAGCCCGAGCCGCCGTGGGCGGGGCCTGCGGTGATTGGCGGGCGGGCGGGGAGGTCGGAAGTACTTTGTTTTTTATGCTAATGAGGGAGTGGGGCTTGTCCGTATTTACGTTGAGGCGGGAGCCGCCGCCCTTCATTCACCCACATGGCCCTTCGAGGTGCTGCCGTCGCCGCCCGACCTGCGCCTTCGCGCCACTTCGCGCCCTCGGGCGAGGCCGAGGGGGTGGGGACGACCCCCGCCGCGTAGCCGCGGCTCTCGCTCCTCGCGAAGCCCCTTGGCGGGGCGGGCCGGCCGGCCGGCCGCACCCCCGGCCTGGGGCCTCCGGTCGTAGTAAAGCGGAGGCGGGTGGGGAGGCGGGAGCGAGAGCCCGCGGCGGGCGAGGCGAAGATGGTGGCGGCTACTCCTCCTGGTGAGTCTGCCCGCCCCTCCGCCGAGTGAGTGAAACCTGTTGTGTGCGGCCCCAGTCCGGAGGGAGGGCGGGTGGGGCGGAATGGCCCGGGGCAGCGTGGCGGCGGCGGCGTGGCCGGGGCGGGTCTCGGGCCGTTAGCCGCCCCGGCGTGTGGCAGCCGCGACTCGCTGCCCCCTCGCTCGCGGGCTGGCGGAGGGGCAGGGCAGGGCCGGGGAAGGGAGGGTGGGAGGGGGCGGCGTGCGCGCGGCGGCCGCGCCCGGGACCCGCGCGGACCCTGCCTGGGCCGGCCCCGGCGGGCGGGTGGGCGCGCGGCGCACACAATGGCCCCTCAGGGAGGGAACGCGCGAGGCCCGCGCCCACTCCAGGCCTCGGGGTGCACGCGGGGCGCGGGGTCCCTGGGAAGGGAAAGTTTCTCCCGGGGGCGAGAGTTAAAGCGCCTCCAGAACAAAGCGGCGGCGGCAGCGGCACATGGGGCAGGCCGCGGGCCGGGAGGGGGCGCGCCCACGAGGTACCTGCGCGCTGGCGGGCGGCGTGGCGTGGGCGGGAGCCCGCGGGCCCCCAAACTTTGTGCGCGTGAGGGTGGGCGGAGGGCGCGGGAGCTCGGGGCGGCGCGGCCTGGACGCCACCCCCACTCCGCGTGGGCTTTGTTAACCCGCGTGGACAGTCCCCGGGTGGGGCTCGCAACTTCCCGGGCCGTGGCCCGCGGAGCAGGCCCTGGCTGGCCTCGGTGGCGGCGTGGAGTCGCTTTCGCCCGCCCGCTGGCAGGGAGCGCGGCGCGGGAGGGCCGGCCCGGCTCGGCGGGAGCGGCGGCTGCGCCGCCATGTTCCTGCGGGGCGGGCTGCGCGGGGGTGAGGGCGGGGGACATGGCGGCGACTGCGCGCCGCCGCCGATTGTTCCCGGCTTAGGCCTCGGGCCGCGTGCGACGGGCACCGCAGTCGCGGAGCCCCCGCCCCTCTGGTTCGGGCTGGGGGGGGGGGGCCGGGGGACACAAAGGAGGGGCGGCGCGCCCGCGTCCCCGCCGTGCTCGGGCCTCGGCGCCGCCGGTCGCCGCGCGGCTGCCGCCGGGAAACGGAGGGGGGGCGGGTTGCCGCGTCCGGCAGGGCCCGACTCTGACCCACCGCCCCCTGGCGGCCGCTCGGGGAACCGCAAGGCCGCGCACCCCCTTGTGCGACATGTGCTGCCGGCCCGGGCTCCATGAGCGAGGCGGGCACTTTGCAGTCTCGAGTGTTCCTGCTCCCTTTTCTACTCCTAAGCCGGAGCAAAGGGGATGGGAACTGGAGAAGGCAGGCTCGTTCTTGTACCACCAAAAGAAAAAATTATCAACATGCCATCCCGACCACATCAGTTGGGGAAACAACTCTTTATCCCGGCTTGCAGCCACGAGGTCTTGATTGGGGGAGGGGTGGTAAAGAATAGTCCCTTTGCTGCTGCTTTTCCCTCTGCTCGGAGCTGTACAGTACAGTTAACGACTGTTGTGGATTATACTGGAGTATTTCAGGATCTTTTTAAATAGGACGTGAATCTAATACCTGTGGGGTTTTCAACTTTATTCTCTTAACACGTTTTTACCCATATACATTGTTGGTCTTTTAAACATTGCCAGTGTTCTTTGGCTACGTTATCCTTCGTTTAGCAAATGGATGTAACTGATATAAGGGTGTTAGAAAAGAGAAAGTTTAAATTTAAATGTAGGTTTGGAGGGTGATAATAATTTTCAGCAAATATGTTTGTCTTTTTTCCCTGTTTCCCCACCCCCAATCCCAGTCATACACGTGGACCTAACTGCACCAAAAGCTTTTCTAAGGATACTTGCTGAGAAGAAAGTTTTCCCTAGTGGGTAAGTGTATTCTAATTTTTTTGTTAACTTTTCTTTAAAACAATTTTTTTTACTTTAATCTTTTATTTCAGTAAATAGATTGGGTTTTCAAAGAGTGAAATAGGTATCTTGTACTTTGTCCATTTACCTTTTCTAGAAAATTAACTCAGTGTGGGTCAGCTAATTTTTAAGTTAGTAAGAGTACAATGCAAATACCATATAAGTTTTTGGAAATTGATGTACGGTTTACAAAATGTAATTTTAAAACTGCTTTAAGTTGAGTGATAGAATAGATCTGTTTTGGAGTAAGTTTTCAAGATTCAAAGAAATTTAAACAGGATGTTTAAGTTCTATAACTAGCTAATACACTTGAAATGTAGTCTGAACAGTAATTTTGTTAATTTGCTAAGTATTTGCTAATTGGAAGCCAGAAGAAAAGAAAAGAATGTTTTGCCACGTGGATGTGAAGAATCCCTCTAAAAGGTACATGAATCAGATTGCCCTGTTCATCTATTAATTCTCATTCATATGCAGTCTAATCTTGATTGATTGAAAAAAAATTTTTTTTGAGTATGTCTGGGAACCTCCAGGTAAAAGAAGAGCCATCAGTTTCTCTGACAGTATTAGATTGATGGTTAAGATTGTCTTGTGAAAAAGATTTTTCTAATACTTTTAAGGTCTAAGTGTGCTTGTGAATGAAACTTACAGGTTTGAGATAATTAAATTCATTTTCTCTTCCCCATTAGGGACTATGCTGAATTTTGTATGTTTTATAGCTCTTAAGAGTTGGAGGTGTTATTTCTAATTATTTATTTCAAATTTAGCAGGAATAAAGAGACCATCACCTTGTAAGACTGAAGATTGTGACCAGTCAGAATAATGTCAAAGTGCTTACAGTGCAGGTAGTGATATGTGCATCTACTGCAGTGAAGGCACTTGTAGCATTATGGTGACAGCTGCCTCGGGAAGCCAAGGTGGGCTTGAAAGTGCAGGGCCTGCTGGTGTTGAGTGCTTTTTGTTCTAAGGTGCATCTAGTGCAGATAGTGAAGTAGATTAGCATCTACTGCCCTAAGTGCTCCTTCTGGCATAAGAAGTTATGTTTTCATCCAATAATCCAAGCCAAGCAAGTATATAGGTGTTTTAATACTTTTTGTTTGCAGTCCTCTGTTAGTTTTGCATAGTTGCACTACAAGAAGAATGTAGTTGTGCAAATCTATGCAAAACTGATGGTGGCCTGCTATTTCCTTCAAGTGATTTTTTTTTTTTTTTTTTTTTTACTAATTTTGTGTACTTTTATTGTGTCGATGTAGAATCTGCCTGGTGTATGTGATGTGACAGCTTCTGTAGCACTAAAGTGCTTATAGTGCAGGTAGTGTTTAGTTATCTACTGCATTATGAGCACTTAAAGTACTGCGAGCTGTAGAACTCCAGCTCCGGCCTGTCGCCCAGTCAAACTATCCAGTTACTGAACACTGTTCTATGGTTAGTTTTGCAGGTTTGCATCCAGCTGTGTGATATTCTGCTGTGCAAATCCATGCAAAACTGACTGTGGTAGTGAAAAGTCTGTAGAAAAGTAAGGGAAAATCAAACCCCTTTCTACACAGGTTGGGATCGGTTGCAATGCTGTGTTTCTGTATGGTATTGCACTTGTCCCGGCCTGTTGAGTTTGGTGGGGATTGTGACCAGAAGATTTTGAAAATTAAGTATTACTGAAGATTCGACTTCCACTTTAAAATGTTCCAGAAATGTAAAGTATTAAAAAAAGCTTTGTAATTTTAATTTTTTTGTCAGTGTGAAGTTCATATATACAACTCTTTGTTCTTTAAAATGAAGTTTTGTCATAATTTTGTGCTAAAATATTTCACCTCTGAAGTTGCATGTCAGATTTGATTATAAGTTTTTACTATATTCTTCGTCTAATTAGGTTATTTACTTATTAAGTATTTAATTATAATTGTAAAGAAAATTTATTTTAATACTATGATAATTTGTAAAGTTAGGATATTTTTGCTTTTTTGGAGCTGGTATTCACAATGTCTTAATCTTAAAGTTAATAAATTGTGTTACTTGTACATTATTTAAATTTGGTGAAAGTATTCTGTTTATTGCAATGTATAAAAAAAGTTGTGGGGTTTGGTTGGTGGTTTTTAAGCATGTTAACTTACATTTGGGAGGGGAGGTTGTCTTTTGTTTCTAGTAAACAAATACTGTTTTACCGGTACTAGTGTTCTTAATGTGTAAAACTGTTAACTGGTTATGTACTAGTTTGCTTAGTAATTTATGCTATATAAACTGTTCCGTGATCTTTAGACTGTCCTTAGCTTTCTGGAACTTAAAATATAGGAGTTAAAAAGATGATAAGACACACTGGTGCTAAATGGAGTGACAAGTATATGTGTACATGTCTCTAATGCCAAGAGTGTAGTTGGGTGGGAGTCTGAAATTAGTTTTTCTTTAAGTCTGTACTACTATTAACATTCCTTCTCCCTTCATAAACCAGACTTTTGCAACAATGATAGTTAGTCTAGGCTTCCGTGACTTTGTCACTGGAGTGGAACCTTAAGCAATGGCAGTTACACAGTATTTTATCCAATATTTCTGCTGCTTTCATGTGTCTTGTGTCTAGTCTGTGTCTCATCTGTATAGAAAAATGTGGGTTAACTTGAGAATAATCAGATTTTATAGGGTCCGTTGTTAAAATTGGATCCAAGCTGCATTTTGGAGGAAAGCTGTTATCTTAGTAATACGGAGTAAATTTTCTATAGCTTATTATACCAATTGGTAAATTTAGAAGACGTCTTACCTTTTTAAAATCAATTACATAAAGTCTAACATGGAAAGTTTAATCATGGATCCCTGAATAGAAAGGTAAGAGTTTCTTAGTTCTGGAGTTGATTATTAAAAGGTAATTTTTCAGAGAGAGAAAATATTAAGAATTATGCAATGATTTATACAATGGAAATGTAATTGTCTTTTAGTTTGAGTTCCTAAGCCTTTTGAATTGAAGAAAATCTTAAAATGGTTTTGTTTTGATATTTAATGACAAATACTGCTTTGAACTAAATGTTCTCAAAGTCCCGTAATACTAGCATGGCTGGTCGTAGTCTGTAGAAATGGGGTGTGATGGTGATTAGTGAAAAAAGCTGTTTACATCTACCAAACCATATAATTTCATTTTAAAGCTTTTGAGGGGGGAAATATACTAGCATTACTGTTTGAAGTGGAACAGTGATAGGAAGCTTTTCCACAGGATTTCTTTATACGCTAAACTGTCAGATTTTAATAAAACCCTAAATGGTTAATTAACTCTTTCTCCCTAGATGCTTGAACCTTTGTAGTACTTGTTCAGAACTCAATTGGACTTAACTACACTTCACGTCTAGTAAACAAGTTAATAGATGTGAATGTTTTCTTATGGGGTTGGCAGTAGGGCCGAGGTTGTCAAGGGTTCACTAGGAATTGAATTTTATCTGTTTCTGGTTTTAAAATGTGTGGCAAAGTTTACATTCTTGATTCTGTTAAGATTTTCTTAGACAAGACAGTTGAATTTTCGAGTAGCGCTAACACAAAGCCATGCAAATATAATTAGTCATTTTGATATAAAAATAAGTTGAACACGTTCACTGTAGCTCCTAATTGCCTGCCTCTTCTCTAATTGTCCTGGGGGAGAAAGCTCTAACCTTTTTTGTGTTTCAACCTTAAAAGTGTTTAAGACTTTTAGGGTGCTGTTGCTCCTGGTTTGATAGCCTTAAGACTATTTTTAGGAAGAAATAAGTCTTTATATTTTTTTTGCATGTTCTGCATGTATGATTCTTAGTCTGTGTTAAAAGGAAAGCATTTAACAGCTCTACAAATTATTTTTCAAAACTGCTTGCAAAGTAGTGATTTTACTAAAAACTTTTGAGATCTTCATTTTACAGGCAAACCTGTCTAAGCAGAACAAGCCAGACTTGGGTTTTCCCCTGTAGCTTGAAGAACCCTACAGAATGATTCCTGACAAAATGCAACCTGCAATTGCCTGGAGAACAATTCAGTGTTACATTCAAGTTAATTATGTATTTAATGAAATATTGTTCTGTTAGTAATTGACAACCAAGGTTGTCTATCATTAGAAAATTAGCCTCTTAGCTGAGTAGTAAAGGTAAGGAGAGCATAAGTATACAAGGCCAGTATTTCGTGTCCAACTAAAAATAAGATTATCATGTCTACTTGAGTCTTGGCAGGTTATTCTTTGCCTGAGAGGTGGTTTAGCTTACACTGTTTTTAAAAAAGTCTGAATTAATGTAGCTTTCTGTTGATAAGTTCAGTTCCTGTTGTAATAGTCCTCATGAGTTTTAAAGGATAACTAAGATGGATGTATCCCATGATTTTAAGACCACAGGAAAATTGTTTAAAAAAAAAAAAGGCTTAGTTTTCTTTTTCCAGTAATTTAAACAGGCATAGCATTCAGACAGGCCTACTTCTATGTATTTGCAATTTAGTCATGCTGTTTGAGTTGTTTTGGTGCATTTAATGTAAATAAATAAAATTACATATATTAAGACTGTTTGTTAAGAAATTGTCCAGAATAAGCATATTAAAATAAAAATTTTAAGGTTGTTTTAGTTGTGGCACTTTTTCTGGTGTTTTTTGTTACCATAAATGATCCAAACATCTTTGTTTATCAATTTGAGGTAGTTGGGAAGTGGGGACAGGTACTGAAGTGATTTATTACATGAATTATTTTAGGTATCTTTGGCATCAGCATTTGTATCTTAATTTTACAGATGAAGTGAGATCAGGAGTATTGGAAGGATATAAAACGTAAATGGGCTGTTGATTAAAACCCATGTCAAAAATTAGTCTGTAAAAGAGGTTATTCTCTTATCTTGAATCTGACAAATGTTTAAATCACATTTGAATTTACTTGATTCGGAAATTTGGGTTCTTGGTATATTAACTTAAAATGTGATAAGGGCTCCAAGAATAAGTTTGTGATTTTTTTTTTTTAATAACAGACCATAGGCACTTAAAACCTAGCCAGTTTAGATATTATTAATTTAAGTATGAAGCATCTTCATTTTGATCTTTAACCTATTGATACATTGAAGTTTAAGCTAAGGGGAAACCAAAGTGTGTGAAGTCCTAAACAACTGCTTTTAGTAAAGATCTAAATATTTGGTTATAGGGTTGAATGTTTTTTAATGGATTTGTACTGTATTTTTAAAATAAGATGAAAATTAAGGTTTTTAAGATACTTTGTGGCCAGTAAAGCAACTCTAAAGGCAACAATCCCAGCCCTGTGCAGTTTTGAGTACTTTGAAAAATAATTAAATGCCAATATAAATATGGGTTTAGTCATTAATAGGGCAAGTATTTATGGTATAGAGGTAAAAAACAGAAACCTGAGGTTGGTAGCAAGTGATGCCAAACCAAATATTCAGTGAAGTGTCTCCATTATTAATTGCATGCCTAAATTTAAGAATATGTACACTTACTGGAAAATGAGCATGTATCTTTACATGCTTATTTATAAAAAGTATATATACAATGAAATTGCTATAATGTAATGTTGACTTCAGTTAGACTAAGACATTGAAAGGTTAAATTCCACTGATAGACTTTAAAGGAGTCCTCTTCCTATACTTGGTTGAGATATAATCTATGTGGGAATACCAACAGATAGGGTAAGCTGGGACTTAATGTTGGCAAGACTAGATGAAAATTATCTCTATTCAGTTAGAGTTGTATGCTGCTTGAACCACTAGGTACCTTACAAGGCCCATTAAATTCCTCAACAAAGTCAAGAATGCAAAGGCCACGTTCAGGGAATACCACTGCTGGAATCTAGAGTGGTTATACATTTACAAGATAAGGTTCTTAACCACAGTTGGGCATTATAATTACCCAAAGATACTTTTCAAAATACAAAGTCCTAGAACTTTAATTCAGGTGCATAAGAATGAATCCAGAAAGTGAGTAGAGCTGGATGCTAGGAAGACAAGCATTTTGAGGAATTGGTTAATTTTGAACTATGTGTTTTAAGAATATACTTACCTAAATTGTCCAAAATGATGAGCCTTATGAATGCAGCCGAAGTGGTACTTTGGAATTTGTGGAGGTGGAATGCTGAATAGGAAAAGAGAATACATGTTTTGTGTTTCATATACTTCGTTTTGTGACTGTTTTGCTTCGCATAAACTTTTTAGCTAGTGCCAACCTTATATCTGCTTCTGAATCCACGGGCTTTTCCTTTCTCCCAACTTTATGTAGTAAATAGTAACCCCTTTCTGCTCCAGTGATAGGCCAACAGTGTAATTGTCTTTGTGCTGGACATGGATCTCCTTGGAGTTTGAAATTTGTGGTCGTCACACTGGTCTATAGGTCATTCTGGACAAATGATTTTCTAGCCCTCCAAAGAATTGTTCAATTTGCATCATCTCATGTTCTTTGATATTTAAATTTCTAATTTTAAATAGAAAGGATGTAGTTTCTGCCATGTTCTGAATATTTCTGAGCTGATTCTGCCCTTGCCTGTATTGTTGATGATGATAGTATAGATGATTTATTTTAAAATCTGGAATGTGATTAGCCCCCCAGCTCACTCATTAATCCTCTGTACAAGACCTTAAACTGTTCTGCCTCCCCTCATCTCCACTCAGCTCCCCAGGCTGACTTTTTCTTCATGGACTTTGCACTTGTTCTTCCCTTAGCTTGGAAAAACTACCCCCTCAGCTATGTGATCTAATCCTGTTTCTGGTCTGCACAAGTACCAAATCAAACTAGTTCTTTAAAC
This sequence comes from Neomonachus schauinslandi, assembly GCF_002201575.2. Lineage (NCBI taxonomy): Eukaryota > Metazoa > Chordata > Mammalia > Carnivora > Phocidae > Neomonachus > Neomonachus schauinslandi. Next base: position 18,652,341 of record NC_058405.1, on the reverse strand, counting down.
TGCATACTCTCTTTTCCCTCTCTAGGTCACTTTTCCTAATAGAGGACTAGTGGTTTCACTTGGGATCTTGTTAGAATGCAGGATCTGAGGACCTTCCCCAAACCTGAATTAGCAGCTTCGCTTTAAAATCATGTCCCTACTCCCTTCCTGGATGTTACGTGAAGGTAGGGACTTGAAAGTGGTTCATTGATGCATAATCAACACCTGAAACAGTACTCACTCAGCACATAGAAGGTACTTAAGTCTTGCAGGAATGAGTGGAAGTGCCCACAGGTGAATATGACTGCTTCAAAGAGACTGGGTCAGTGGAAGTTAACAGAAAAACACCTTGGTCTTTTATAGTACATATGGGACTTAGGAAAGGTGTAATCATTGTAAAGTACATTAGTGATAATCTGTGAAATATCTGGCAGAAGGGATTTGAGTAGTGTTGGTGAGTAGGAGACGTAACTAATTTACAGTATCTAGTAATCATCCAGCAAGAAAGCGTTGGAAGCTTCAGGAGAATAGAAAACCTTCCCTTCTATGTTCCATTTGTGTGGCAGTGTTTTGGTGATGTTGGAAGTAAATGTTGAACTTGACGCCGCTCTCACAAAATGAGCAACTGACATTCAGACTACCAGGGTAAAAGGGTGTACTCACCACACTGGTACCGAGGAAGGTAAGCTTGATGTGAGGCTGTGTTTAGTGGCAGGTTCTCAACATGATTTTGTTGCCTGAATGAAGTAAGGTTCTATCTTGTAGTATCTTCTTTCATTTCTGTTCTCTGTTGTTTCAAACCCCCTCCCCACTTTTTTGGTTATCAAGCAATTCAGCATTCTTAAAATGTCACAGTGCATACCAAAATACCATATGGTGTTCTAACTTTTAAGTTTCACTGCTAGCACAAGGTATCAGGAATACAAAGTCGGCTTACACTGGTATACTGGGCCTTGATGAAATTCGGAATTGTCTTTGACGCCCTGGGACAAATCAGTAAAACCAATACGCCTCAGGAATATTCTTTGTGGTGTAAGGAAAGGTTCATAGTAAAGAAGTTAAGGAAGGAAAACCCGGTACCTTCACAGGTTAATTTTAGGGAACGATATACGGAAATTACTATGACAATTTTTATTTCCTCAAAACTACACATCTGTGTAGTTGAACTAGTCTGGGCCCCAGGAATGTGCAGAGTCCAATTTGAAGACTGTTAGAAGTCACCACGTGGTACTGGCTATAACTGGCTCGAAATTTAAGGAACTACTTAAAAAGAGTCCTAGAGAAGTGTTTAAGAGGGAAACTTCCTGGTTCAAGTACCACCTCCCCCCGTTAGTAACTTAGGCAAATTTGTTTTTAGCTTTTCCGCCTTGATCAGGAAGATAAATAGCTGTCACGGCAGGTATGGGTTTACATCCAGCAAAAAATAAATGCATTTGCCCCAACTTCAAAACGGTTTTAAGCTTTGCTTGGCTTGGACAAGTTTGGGTGTCAGACCCACTTGAAATAATAGGAGGGATAAAATGTTCAGGCCTGGTCCTTTTGCAACATCTTTATCAGCAGCGACAGTGACAGCACGCAGGCTATCTAGCTGGGTGGTGGGTGGATAAGGGAAAAAGGATGGTGACACAACATTGGGGGGAGGAATACGTCCTGGCTGCCGCCAAACAGCGTGATTTCAGTGAACGGAGGGGTGGGAGAAGGAAGGCAGAGAATTTTCAGATAAACTGACAATTTGAGCACATTTCAAAGAGGTAGATGTTCATTACCAGGCCTAAGATGCCTTTCACGTGCATGTGGTATGGCTGATTGAGCTGCTTCTAGGTCTCATATTATGTCACCTGAAGAGGCCTTCATTACCCTACTTGGGTGTCTCTCACTTGATAGTTCAAAGCACAGCACAAATTTTCTTACGGTTCTGTAAGTCAGGGGTCTCAGCACAGGTCTCACTAGGTTAAAATTAAGGTGTTGGCAGGGCTGTATTTCTGGAGGCTGTAGGAGAGGATCCATTGCCTTTTCCTGCTTCGCATTCCTTCACATTGCCAACACCTGCTTCGCATTCCTTGCTTCACAGACCCTTTCTCCATCTCCGATCCAGCAGCCATGGGTCGAGTTCGCATGTCACATTATTCTGACCTCTGCCATCAAGTCTCTGACCTCTTGAGGCCTCCCTCTTACACTTTTAAGGACTCTGGTGATTTAAGGACATTCAACCCACCCAGCTATTCCAAAATAAAGTTAGCTGAATAGCAGCCTTAACTCTCTTTTACCATGTAAACTCTTTTGGCAGGTTCCAGGGATTAGGGCAGGGATATTTCGGGGGGTCATTTTGCCTACTATGTGTCCCCTTCTCATGAAATCATGTCACTTTTGGACATGGTTATAGTCCCAGGCCTGTGTAACTATTTTGAGATTTTATTCAGACTGAGCTTAAGTAAAGTTAATGGATTAAGGAAAATACTTGTTAACAATTCAATGAGAAAAAAAAAACTCAGTCTTAAGAATTTTCCTCTGTGGTATTTTTTTTTTTTTTTGAGATTTTTATTTTATTTGAGAGAGCATGGTGGGGGAGGGTCAGAAGGGGAAGCAGACTCCCTGCTGATCTCGGGACTCCGGGATCATGACCTGAGCTGAAGGCAGTCGCTTAACCAACTGGGCCACCCAGGTGCCCCATTCTCCGTGGTATTTAAATGTCAGTTTTAAAGAGGTTCAATGAGAAAATGATTATTCATAAATTCAGTAACTACCCCATTGTCATTCTTGTCTGAATAGAACAGATTTTGTCGATGAAAAGGGCTCATAGTATGTTTCTCACAAACCCAATTCTAGAAAAAAATTGAACTGTATCAGTCTACTAACATTTAAAGAAGGACCTCCAGAATGGGGAAGCCATGAAATCAATATTTGTTAGCCAATAAAACATGTAAATATTAAAGAACTGCTTTAAGAAGTGAAGATACAGGATGTAAAGCAAAATTAGCAAAAACTGGGAAATCAGCCATTGGAGACAAGTAGAAGGTAAATAAGCAATTTATACTTTGTTAGAGTACAGAAAAAGTTTGATATTTTCATTGCAAAGCATCTACTAGCAGAATAAAACAATAAACTTTGAAATTACTAGGAAAAGGTACTAAGAACCCACAAAGCAAAACAAAAAGGGAACAAAAGCAAGAGGATTTTAATGGAAATTCACAGAAAATATTTTCAAGTAGTTTGTGTTTTGGCTCAAACAGTTATACTTAAGTTTTATAACCTGCAAACTTTATTTGTAGCCATTGGAAATGAGGCAGGTAGTGGTTTGGCCATGTTCAAAGGTAAGTCCTGGCCCTTAAGTGCTCTGGCCCGGCAATAACATCTATTATATGTGTGCTCCTTGAAAACAAGCAGATTCTATTTTGTATTTCCCAAAATGAATGCAAAATAGGCATTCGGTAAGTATCTGTTGAAAGAATCGAAGATTACTTCCAAATATTATTTTACAATTAGGGTATTTTCTGATTCACTGCAGTAGATTTCCACACCATCCTTAAATTCCTCATCTGATGTCAAATTTTGTCCAGAGTCTGAAGATTATGCTTACTTTGATGTAAAGGGTAGAAAAAGACAGTCTGCATATGGCAGCGGGGAGGGGCACTGTATGTAAAGGAAAAGTTATCTGCGCATCTGCATGTGATGTGTAAGCTGACAGGGTGGCTGAATGGAGTGCAATCGTTAGCTGGTGGCTTCTGGGAGCTTTACTAGTGGGTCATAATGTGACAGGGTTCCGAGCAGAGTTCAAGCAGAAGTAACTCACACCTGGTTTTCCTGCTTTGTCATTGAGGAAATGGGAAATGGGTCCATGACATCAGGACCACTCTTTCTTTTTTACTTTTGGCTACTGCCGTTCTCCACCAGATCATGTAGTCCTTGGGAAGTAAGCTGCTTAAAGAACTGACAAGTATTTGTGAAAGTATATATTCATAACCCTATCCTAAAGGCTATGTGTCTTCAAGAAGTTTGTCAGTGATTCTGAGATAAATCTCACATGTGTAAATTAGAATTAGTAAAATGAAGAGGTAACTGATACTAAATAAAAGGCTGAGAAAGTAAGTGCTACCTGAGCTCAGAGCGGCAGTGAGTGATACTGTGTGTGCATTTGGCACACATTCTATCACATGGGTAATTAGAAGGGCAGATCTAATTTAGTGGACATAAATACGGCAATCAAGTGTTTTACTGGTTTGGTCATGGGATGTTGCTCCCTGTTTAATATGAAGAATCTAGTATTTTACAAATTTCTCCAGCCAAAGATGGAATGTGCAGTTTAGTACCCAGTGAAACCATTCAGTCATAATTGATTGATATTACTGTCAGAGAATAAATCTCTGGTTTTCTTGCTTACACAGAATTTGAGACCTCTCACTACTAGAGAAGTGCTTTACCCTCTTGAAACGGTGATGGAATATTAAAATATCAAAGACCCAAAACACATTTTTATTCATTTTAAACCCTCATCCAGCCCTGCTGATATTTAAAGCCTGCTGTAATATTTTAATCTTAGGTCTGTCTCCAAAAGGATGCCATCCAAAAGTAATTTTCATTTTTTGTATAAGGTTATTACTTTGTATTCATTTGATTTATTGAAAAGAAATTAAGGGACAGTAATATATTTATACAGTCATGTAATTCGACTTTAAATTAGAGGTTCCATACACATTTCCAGTTGTGGATGATGATACATCTGAAGTAAGGAAGCACTGATGAACCTTAAAAATAGCAGGAAAAGATTAAAGTCATAGATAATTTAGTGAGGTTACATTGCAGAAATTAAATAAGCATGTTATATAATGCCATTATTTTAAATAGCTGAGAATGCCTTAGTCTTGATCTTTGCACACTTTTTAAAAAATACAATGATAAAGACAGCATGTGCTACTAAAACTCTGAAGATAATTTTGAGATCAGTGATTGATTTTTACACGTTACCCATGTTTTATTAAGGGCTGCTGACGCTGCTTTGTCTTAAACTCCTCAAATAATTGGGCCAAATTTGAGAAAATCAATTTCTACTAAATAGTTAACCATAAGGTATATTTGTGTTAGCAAACAAAATGCTTTCAAAATGTCCCACTTTTGAAACTGTTTGAGTTTTTTATGTTGACCCAGTAACTGTTTGCAAAGGTAAACCCAAGTGGAGTTAAGCAATTGCCTGGCGAATTTGATCACTGCAACGACCATAGAGGGTAAGATGAATAAACTGAGTTTTAGAAAATTTACTTCATGACAGCAGACTTTAACGCGTCCTAGATCTTTAGGAGGTTTTGTTTCAGGACTATGCATTCTTTTCTCCTCTTTCTTCTTCCCTCCCATCCTCTTTCTCTTCCTCCCCTTTCTTTTTCTCTCCTCCCCTTTTTTCTCTCTCCTTCCCCTTGCCTTCCTTCCCTTCTGTTTTCCTCCCTCCCTTTTCATCTATTTATCATTTATCAATCATCAGTGATAATGCACATGGTTAAGGGTTTTGTCTAGTAATCATTAACCTATCCTTACAAAATGTTAAGTATTTGTGGAGCTATCAAGGTAAACAATACATTTTTAGTTTCAGTTGGATGTTTTACATTCATATGGAAAACTCAGAGGCAAAAGTATTATTTAAAACAGTAGTATATTTTGAAACATGACAAAGACCAAGATTATTTTCTACCAGATTCATTAACTTACTTCACCTGAATTAACTGCCTGTTTGTTGAACCATCTCCTATTTCCTAGCCATTTAAACTTCAAAGTTCCTGGAGTTTGCATGGTGTCTAATCTGTCTGGATGCCATCTTTATCTGAGATTAAATAGAGGTCTTTCCAAGATTTTTTTTAATCTCATGAACCCATGCCCAAGTAACAGTTTAAAAGGTTGCATAATGATGTCAAAGAAAATCTTGTATGTCAAGACCAGGAAAGATCCCTGGAATGTGGACAGCTAGGGTTGAAGGGAGCAAGGAGGACAGAAACACCATGGCTCACTCCTGTTTTTCACAGGCATTGGGCACAGGTAGGAGGTGACAGAAATCCCAGTTGTATTGGGAATTTGACAGCCAGGCTTGCCACCTCACTCAGGTGACAGGCCTGAGAAAGTCTCACCAGATTTCTTGCCACTCCTTGTGGCATGACAGGGACAGAATAATTGCTGTGCATTTGAGGCATGAGAGTGTCCGAAGGATCCTGCTCGCCTGAATGAGTGTCCTGCTTGAAAAGGCCTTCAGTCATGAATAAGAGACAGCCCCGCAGTGGCAGACGTGGCCTCCTATCCAGAAATCAGTGTGGAAAAACCTCGGCCTAGCCTGAACTTGTACATGTTCTTGCTACATGTGTATATGGGATTAGAGCCAGAAAATATTAAGAAAGCATTATTGGAAAATTTTGGTTTGGAATCATTTACTAGAGCAAGTGGATTAGAAAAAAGGAGTTGGTAGTGACAGGAGGAGTGAGGTGGGAGTTGTGGTCGCCACAGACTCTCACCTCTGAACCCAGGATACCAGTGAGAGTAGGGCATGGCCTGTCCTCGCTGATGGGAAAGGGTGGATGCTGCTGCAAAAAACACAAGGACCTATATGCCTCCTCATTCTCTAAATCTTGCCTCCACAGCAGGGGAATTACAGCCGCCCCATTCCTACTCTATGTAGTTTCTTTGCCGAAAACTGTCTAGTAATAATCAGGCTCCCTGCTGTGGAACTGCAGAGGGCAGCACCAAGCGCTTCATTCCCTTATGCGGAACTTGGAAGAATTACTTTGTATAACCTTAAAATGTATGTGGTGTGGCTTGAGTAGTTTTGCTGGAGACAATTTATTTAGCTCTTCATTCTTCAGAGTGGACCTGTGAATGTCCTTATGTCTAGTGAAAGATCGTAGTAGCCAACAAGTACCTTGTGTCGGGCACTGGTTATTTCTTTCATCCTAACAATAATGACACTATGAGATAACCTATCATTACTGTTCCCATTTTACAGATGAAGAAACGGGCAGGGAAGCTGTACAGCTGACCCCATTCACAAAGCTGATAAGTGGAGGAGCCAGCACTTAAATCTAGGCAGTCTGGTTCTAGAACCAGTTCTCGTAACTGTTGTACTGCCTTTCAGACCAATTTATACATTATGACAATTATGCTAACAAAATTTAAGGAAATAGCAAAATATTAATATTGCCTATTGCTGAACAGAAAAATTTAAGGCAGTTTTAATATTCTAGAGAAAATATATTACTAAAATAATTCAAAAAGCACAGATATTGTTAATCAATAACCAAGAAATACTTTAAAATGTGACTAAATAAATTCCCATCAAAAACTTTGAGCCTAGAGAATTTGGGGTATTGAGTTATTTTAAATTTCTGAGGATGAGCCAGTTCCAGTGTTGTTACAAACACTGAAAGAACAGAGGGCAAATTAAAAGGCTTCTAATGCATTTCTTCAAGTTAGCACTAAAATCTGAGAAAAATACTAAATATAATAGAGGATAATCTCATGACAGATGCAAAATAACTACATAAATATAATACAAATAACACTGTAACAAATTTAATAGTATATTAAAATAGTTGTTGTCACCACTATGACTTAGCTTTGCTTTGGTAGTATTTAATAAACTCAATGAAATAGAACACAGAAGTAATTGGCCTAACTATTGGAAAAGTGGAGGCAAAATTATCATTATCAGCATTCAAAATGATTGTCTTCCATGGAAACCCAAAGAAAATCAGTAGAAAAATTACTAGGACTAATAAAGAGACTTCAATGAGGTAATTTAACTTAAAAAGCTAGTAGTTTTCCTTAGGTAGTAGCATATTCATGTTACAAGAAAATTGTTAAAGACAAAATATCTAGAAAAAAGTCTTGAGACCTGGAGAGTGAAAGGTAGAAAAATTTAAACTTCACCGTGATTCATAAAAAGTTGTATAAACAGAGCTAGCCAGGTTTCTGTATGAGAAAAACAGCAATATATCAGTCTTCCTGTACTGTATCATTGAGCCAACACTGCTCCAATAAAAACTCAGTGGAATTTACTTTTGGACCTGGCAAAAATAATTCCAGTATCCATCTGGAAGAACAAACAGGTGCGAAGATGGGAAGAAGGTGAACAACATGGGAAATATATGAGGCACTAAATGTTTCATGAAGTTAGACTATTAAAATGAGAAACACTGGCGATAATCAAGATAAATCAGTGGAACAAAATAAATAGGCCTCCAACCCAAAAATATATAGTTAAGAAAATGCCAGAACCAAAATTAAAATACAAACCCTACACCAAAAAGTGTTTGAAACAAAAAAAGGGAAATGAAATAATGATAATAAAAATGAAATAGTTACTATTCTTAATATAAAAAGTAATCATAGTAAAAGACATCACAAAATTCTCTAAGAAATGAACAGGCAAAAGATGGGCATTGGTAATTTGGGGAAAATGAGAAGCAAATAGCAAATGAATACAGTGTATGCTGGTTGGGAGAAATGGCAGAATTAGTGTAAGATGTGGGCAGTACTGGGGCTTATTTCTGTGCCACAACACCCAGGCATTTTTACTTGGTGGTGAAGGGAATATTTTCAGAAAATTCTTAATATACACTGCTACATTTTCTATTTTATGACATAGAGACTGTTTATTTCACCCCCAAATCTGTTTTCCCATCCCCCATCTAGGACCAGGATCAGCAGAGTTTTACCTGGCACAAGACTGCCCAGCTGGAGACTATTGGCTCCTGTGCAATGGGAGTGGCCAAGTGACAAAGTTCTTGCCAACGATAGGTAAACACAGGTGATATGTGCAGCTTCTAGATCACTTCCTTTAAAGCAAGGTGCTTATCTTCCTCTATTTCTTTTCCCATCTTTGGGATGAAATATGGATCTGGTGCTGGTGAGTCAGCTTTGACCGTGCAGAGAAGCAGAGTAGAATTCTAGGGTTGAGAGAGCAACAGTGAAGGGAACCTGGTTTCTAGAAAACCTTTCAGAGAGGAGTCTTCTACCTTAAATGGGGTTGCGTTGATATTCAGATCTGAGACAAAGGCCTACCAGCAAGTAGTTTATCTTAAAAATGACTCCCAGAGCAGGAATGAGGGGGAGGGGAGTGAAATGAAAGTTGGTCACTACTAAAATTGCCTAGTGTTCCCACCCCATGAAACCTTCAGGATACCCTTATGAAAACTGTCTGCCTTGAAAGGAAGAGGGGGACTCGTTTTTCTTATTGGTTGTCCTACTGAAATCACTCCAGGATGTTAACCACCATCTCTTCTGGATAGCACATTTATACAGGTATTGGCAAAAAGCAGACACATAGATTGGTGGAACAGAATAGAAAAGCCAGAGATGCCTGGCTGGCTCAGTTGGTTAAGCATCTTCCTTCAGCTCAGGTCATGATCCCCGGGTCCTGGGATCCAGCCCCTCATCCCAGCTTCCTGCTCAGCGGGAGGCCCGCTTCTCCCTCTGCCTGCCACTCCCCCTGCTTGTCCTTGAGTGCACACTCGCACTCTCTCTCACTGACAAAATCTTAAAAAAAGGAAAAAAAAAATAGAAAAGCCAGAAATGGACCCACAACTATATGGCCAACTAATCTACAAAGGCAAGAAAGACCATCCAATGGAAAAAAGAGAGTCTCTGCAACAAATGGTGTTGGAAAAACTGGAAAGCAACATGCAGAATGAAACTGGCCCATTTTCTTATATTAAACACAAAAAGAAGTTTAAAATGGATGAAAGACCTAAATGTGAAACAGGACACCATCAAAATCCTAGAGGAGAACATAGGCAGCAACCTCTTCGACCTCGGCCATAGTAATTCTTACTACACATGTCTCCTGAGGCAAGGGAAACAAAAGCAAAAATGAACTTTTGGGACTTCATCAAGATAAAAAGCTGCACAGCGAAGGAAACAATCAACAAAATTAAAAGGCAATCTATGGAATGGGAGAATGACTTGCAAATGACATAGCTGATGAAGGGTTAGTATCCAAAATCTATAAAGCACTTACAAACTCAACACCCAAAACCCAAATAATCCTGGGGCATCTGGGTGGCTCAATCAGTTAAGTGTTGGACTGACTCGGTTTCAGCTCGGGTCATGATCCCAGCGTCTTGGGATGGAGCCCTGTGTCCAGCTTGGTGTGGAGTCAGCTTCAGATTCTCTCTCCCTCTCGCTCTCCTTCCCCCTCTGCTCCTGCCCCTGCTCGCTCACACTGTCTCTCTCTTTCTAAAATGAGTAAATAAAATCTTAAAAAAAAAAAAAAAAAAACTAAGGGGCACCTGGGTGGCTCAGTCATTAAGAGTCTGCCTTCGGCTCAGGTCATGATCCCAGTGTCCTGGGATTGAGCCCTGCATCAGGCTCCCAGCTCGGCGGGAAGCCTGCTTCTCCCTCTCCCACTCCCCCTGCTTGTGTTCCCTCTCTCTCTGGGTGTCTCTCTGTCAAATAAATAAAATCTTAAAAAAAAAAAAAAAGAATCCAGTTAAATGGGCAGAAGACATGAACAGACATTTCTCCAAATAAGACATACAGATGGCCAACAGACACATGAAAAGATCCTCAACATCACTCATCTTCAGGGAAATACAAATCAAAACTACAATGAGATATTTCAAACCTGTCAAAATGGCTAAAATTAACAACATGAGAAACAACAGATGTCGGCAAGGATGCAGTTCTAAAAATAGAACTACCCTACGATCCAGCAATTGCACTACTAGGTATTTACCCAAAGGATACAAAAATACCGTTTTGAAGGGTTACACTCATCCTGATACTTAAAGAAGCAATATCAGCAATAGCCAAATTATGGAAAGAGTGCAAATGATGAATGGATAAAAAAAGATGTGTGTCTAGACACACACAGGAATATTACTCAGCCATAAAAAAGAATGAAATCTTGCTATTTGCAATGACACGGATGGAGCTAGAGTATTAATGCTAAGCAAAATAGGTCGGTCAGAGAAAGACAAGTAGCATATGATTTCACTCATGTGGAACTTAAGAAAAGTAACAGATGAACAAAGGGGAAAAGAGAATGAGAGGCAAAACACAAAGCAGACTCTTAACTATAGAGAACAAACTGAGGGTTGCTGGAGGGGAGGTGGGTAGGGGGATAGGTTAAATGGGTGATGGGCATAAGGAGGGCGCTTGTCACGAACACTGGGTGTTGTATGTAAGTGATAAATGACTAAATCCTACATGTGAAACTATTACACTGTATGTTAACTGGAATTTAAATAAAAACTTGGAAGAAAAAGAGCACATATGTACTGATATCCATTGCATTCTCCTTGGGCAGAAAGTGAGAGATACATAGCACAGCCAAGATGAGACACTGTCTGTGTGCTCTCTAAAACTGGTCAGTTTGTGTAGATCTCCTTGCCTCACAAGTGACTGGAATATGAGGTATCATCAGGGAGATTTAAAATGGTGCACAAGAGATGTCCAACAGCACACCCTTTGCACCACGCAGATCTGCATTAATCTCAATCCTTATAGATTTTCTGTAAAATTATGACTGGCCAGTCTCAAGACACTTAACATGACGGGAATACTGAAATAAGTTGCAGTCCTATTACTGCAGCTAGTCCTGCCTGTTTTTGATATTTACCATTTCTTTCTTCCACCACATTTTCTAGATTTCTTGATCTTGTCTCTCGGCTTGCATTTCAGCTGATCTTGGTCATTTGCTTGGTGGGATTATCCAGGTCTTCACCCCGAAAGAGTCTGACCCCTTATCATATTTGTGCTGTGGTTGCTATAACTGCCCACTCATCATGATCAATGGGCATAAAATCCACAAAGAGACACCCTTGTGCATTCCCTGGGCTCAGGATACACTCTTCACTCACCTCATTTTATACAAGCAACTCTAGTTTATAGTGATCAGGATTAATTACTTTCACCATTACAATAACTCCTTCCCCCCTCCCCCAACTTGTACCCTGCATTAGGAAGCCCAAATTTACCAGGGCTAGAAAGAGGTATTCTTTTCTCATTCTGGTGGTCACCTGACAGGCTCTTCTCCATTGTCCATCTTCAACATATAATGGTCAGCAGCACCCAGAAGTAATAGTTCCATTGGGCAGTTTCATAGTGGAATACCTAGGGCAAAAGCCCCATGAATTGCTATCCCTAACACACCAGGGAGTGGATTTCTGGTAAATTCTACTGACTCAATCCCACAGTGACTTCTCTGCCATTCAGTGAGCCATACTGAGCCTTTTAACAAGGTCTGGATCTCAGTCTTTTGGGGGGAGGGATTCTTCCTTAGGGCTCTGTCTCAGCCATAGGGGTGATAGCTGTCCCTTATATCTACTATTCTTGTATTCTTTGGGTTTCTCTTAACTTCTTAATAGCCAATTCCTCATTCTTCCACATCCCTGTTTAGTGATTCTTGATATTTTTTTAGACTTTATTTATTTTTAAAGTAAACTCTACACCCAACACAGGGCTGGAACTCACAATCTCCATATCAAGAGTTGCGTGCTCTACCAACTGAGCCAGCCAGGCACCCCAGTGATTCTTGATATTAAACTCTTGCTCAAATTACTGCATGTTTTCTCTCTCCTGATTGGACCCAGACTTAAGTTGATACCATAGTAGATAATGAAAAGAATGAATCTCCTAGGGGTAAGGCCAGTGGCCATGGGGAGCAGTGGACAAATGTGTTCCTTCTAGGGATCAGAACCAAAGCCTAACCAAGGAATTTATTTCCTAGAAAGGAAATCTCAATTCCTGCCAAATAGAATATCAATGTGATTGCTATGTTTCCCATTCTTTATTTTCAGAATGGTAGTTTTGATTGCAGCTCTTCATCCTACTTTATCATTTGTTGTTTCAAATTTTTATTAAAATTCTAGTTAGTTAATATATAGTGTAATACTGGTTTCAGGAGTAAAATTTATTGGTTCATCACTTACAGATAACAGCCAGTGCTCAACACAAGTGCCCTCCTTAATACCCATCACCTATTTAGGCCATCCCTCATCCACCTCCCTCCATCAACACTCAGTTTGTTCTCTATAGTTAACAGTGTCTTATGGTTTGCTTCCCTCTCTTTTTTGTCTTCCCATATGTTCATCTGTTTTGTTCCCCAAATTACACATATGAGTAGAGTCATATGGTATTTGTCTTTTTCTGACTGACTTATTTTGCTTAGCATAATATGCTCTAGCTCTATCCATGTCATTGCAGATAGCAAGATTTCATTCTTTTTGATGGCTGAGTAATATTCCATTGTGTGTGTATATATCCACACACACATACCACATCTTCCTTGTCCATTCATCGGTCAATGGACAGTAAGGCTCTTTCCATAGTTTGGCTATTGTTGATACTGCTGCTATAAACATCAAGGTGCATATGCCCCTTTGAATCTGTATTTTTGTAGCCTTTGGGTAAATACCTAGTAGTACAATACTTCATCATTTTGTATTGGGATGTATGGGAGTGCAAGTAACTTGTCTATAAGATAGTAAATTGCTAGTCTTTGAGATCCACTTGTAGATCAGGTGGACAGAAATAAACATCACTAGGAGATCCTAGATTTTGAAATGGGAACAATAACTAGATGAACTTTCAGCTACATTCCTTGGGGAGGCCTGTACTTTCTGTATGGGAAGATTGATGCAGGTGGATACTTGGGCACTAGAGGCCAAAGGCAAGACTTCTGTTTTCCAATATTCTTTGGCCCATTTTCCTTTTAATAATAAAACTACTTGAGTTTTTGGTGAGTACTTGCCCAGCCAGAGATTATATTTTTCCAATTTCCTTTGTAGATAAGTAAGGGTAGTTTCTTGACAATGGCATGTTAAGGGAAGAGGTACATGTGACTTCCCAGTTTTGTTCTTGACATAATTAGGTGTATTCTCTCTCTCTCTCTCTTTTTTTTGCCTGGGTCTTGACTAAAGACACAGTCTGCTGAACTAGTTTTAAATATGTAATCCGGGGGGAGGGACGGGGGGATCCTCCTGCTTGCCCTGCATTGCCTGCTCACTCTGGACTGATATTTGAGAGAAAAATAAAATTATTTTTCTTATTTTGTTTTTGTGTGCTAATGCATTATTGGTCTCTTTGTTATATCAGCTTAGTCTGTTCCCTAACACAATCTTCTCACATTCCTTTCAAATTATGTTATTTTTCTTCTATCTGACATGGAACTTTTACAGTATTTCTTTCCCTTGAGTCTACCCTCTCCCCATTTTTTTGCAGAGAAGAGTTTGCAGAAATCTTTGGCTTCATCTCATTATTCTTTACTGTCACTGCCTGCAGGCAGAGTCCATAATGTAAAGGTAAAATTGTGTTCAGCATAAGTTCCCTTGAGTATGTAATTATAACGCATTCCAGGGTGCACCTAAATAAGAAGAATCTGTTTCTCCAACCCAAGATTGCTTTTGGTGTCAATCACACAGTGAGATATAGACAGAGGCAATCACTGTAGTAACTAACACTAAATGAGGCAGACCACAATAGAAAACATTATGCATTTTCATTGCTGATAATCTGGGCGGAGGACTCAGAAAACACGGAGGGCCCTAAGCATGGAATGGGAGAATTCTAATTCTCATTTTGTAGGTGTGCAAAATATCTCATAACCAAATAGTATTTTTGCTCATTGTCAAAGTATGAAGTGACTTATTTCTGTTTTATACTGGATACCAGTGTTGATTAATAAAACCTATCAGTATGTTCTATTATCAAATCACAAATACTGATCAAAGTGTAGATATTAATTCCAGTTGCAGCATAATCTACAACAACTAAAAATATATAAACATATGAAAATCCTTTAATATACATAAATACACTAAAATGTGTTTTTAAAATTCATATTTATATATACAAAAACATACACCCATAAGCAATATAAGTAAGTGATGATTGTTGATAGTCAACTATTTTACTAACTAAATTAAAATACACTTATTTCAAAACTTAAACTCTTATATGAAGAGAGTTTCATAAATAATTTTCTAATTTATGATTTTGTAATTTATTTACTTCATAAATAGATTATTCTGATTGGATTTTAAATGCATCATAGCACTCAGAGAAGTTCAGATCTAGAACCTTTATATAGGAGAATGTAGTTTGTGAATCATTTAGTAAAATATTCAAGTAATCAAAAATAAATGCTTTCAATTTCTTAAATTTAATTGCTGACATTACCTTGATGCCTTTGAAAATATATTTTGGAAAAGTAAAGGAATACAATTAATTTTAGAACTGGAAATCAAATAGAGGTAAGAAGTTTAGAAACAGTGTTTCCCAAATTTTAATCATTTTTTTAAACACTCTCCCAATTTTGGTATGTCTGTATAACACTTAAAATAATATTTACCTAATCATTTTATTTCACCCCATTCCATTCCTATTTAAATATGTTTAATTTTTAAAAACCAGCATTATGGTTTTACCTACCATAAATATTACACTCAACACAATATTATTTTCTAACTATCTACTTAAGTAAAAAATATTCTTAGGTTTGCCATCTAAAGTCATCTCACGTAACTCACATACCACACTTTGGTTAATAATTGATGTAGCATTGCAGTATACAAAATTCTAGTATTCGGGGCCTAAGTAAAATACAGAAGTCTCCTATACTTAAAATTTTCATTGTGGCAAAAGTATGTTCACGCTCTGATCACCCAGTATTGGTGATAATACTAAGTATGTCGCTTTTTCCAGCTATTGAGCAAGCCAATAAAACTTAGGACACATTTTATTCTAAAGTATGACTTGGAACACTATGAGGCATGTACTATTATTAATAAGGTTAACTTCACTATCTAAGCTGCTCTGGCTTCACATTCATCATAGTTAAAGAGATAAAGGCAAATGGCAAGGGCTGACAAGAGCATCTCTAAAATATACTATGTTCAGTAGCAAATATGTTATTTAAAAAAGTTTTTTTCGGTCCAACCTTTCAGGAATGCTTCATTTTGTTCAAAAAAATTGAATAATATGCTTTATAATTATCTTTGTGGTAAGAAAGTAAAGTAATTGTCAGCATAACACTAAACAGTATTTTAGGTTTGTGAGATTATGTTTTTGCATATCTGTAAATTGCCAATTTGCAAGCAAGAACTCTCAAAAATTCAAATTCTATTGGGTAATAAATAAAGCAATAAAAAGGCAGATTATTTTACAAAATACAATACACCCTTTTCAATGACTATGACACATCTTCCTATAGAGCAGTGGATTCAGATTTGGAGACCAAGTATTTATGACAGGATTTTTCTATCATCCAATGTATATATGGTTACAGACAAAAATGCTTGCTGGAGTAAAGCCTCAGCCTCATGCAAGCCCTGTATCAAAATGTGCTTGGTAAGCTGGGACGCTATACATGCTTTTGGACTAAAGCTGAGTAATGAAAGCCCCATATTGCCTAAGCCCACTCCAGTTGTTCAGAGTAGACCAGAGAGTCCTAACATGACCATGTGGAGCAAGTCTGTGCACAAAAGTCCCTCCATGTCCCATCAACCCCCTGCGTTCTCAGGGTGCTGAAAGGGATCTTTCAGGCCACCTTTGGAGATGTAGTTCTCTTCTATTGCTGTGTAACAGATCACCACAAATTTAGCAGTTTATAACAACATCCATTTATTAGCTCACATTCCTATAGGTCAGAAGTCCAGGCACAGCATGGCTGGCTTTTGCTCAGGCTAAAATCAGGGCATTAACTAGCTAGCTAGTTCTCATGTGGAGTTCAAGTGCTTTTCCTAGCTCATCATTGTTATTGACAGAATGTGTCACTTTGCTGTTGTAGGACTAATATCCCCATTTCCCTGCTTGCCGTCAGTTGGGAACAGTTCTAAACTCCTAGAAGCTGGTCCCAGTTCCTGAGCATCACGTCCTCCCCATCTCAGCATGGAGAACTGCCCTTCCAGTCTCTCCACTTGCTCTTACGTGAGCAGTCATAGAATATTCTCTACTTTTAAAGGGCTCAAATGATTGGGTCAGGCCTTCCAAGATAATCCCCCCCATCTCCAGGTTAATGGTGTCATACGTCATAACCTAATCACAGGATTAAAACACATTAAATTTGCAGTCTTGGGGATTCTGCAGGGTGTGCACACCAGAGACAGAATATTGGGGAACATCTTAGAATCTTGCCTACCGCAGAGGCTTTTGTCACTTTCAGCCTGACACATTTCTTTGGCTTGAATCCTCACACTCAAGACTTTTTCCTTCTTTCCCCAAAAGGAACTCAGAAAAACTAAAATTGTCACTAAATTAGTCTACATGAAATAAAATATACGTGAAAGATGTGTATCCCTGAGCTTTCAAACATGTTTCAAGGTGACACCAAACAAGCTCAGATGCTTTTCATCATTCTCAATGCAAATGTGGCTGCAACCAAACCATCACTTTATGGTGAAGCGCTTTTGTGACACTGTGGTAGCTGACAATATGATTTATACTCGTGTGGACGTTGTATTAATTCAATATGATTTCTTTCTAACTAATGTCAGACCTACTGTGCAAGCAGAGAACAGGTTTATTTCAGTACTAATACTAATTTATTTATTCATGAATGGTTTTTTTCTACAAATTAAATGTATTTTTTAGGCTTTATGAGCTTAGGATGCAAATAGTGAAAATTTTAAGTAATTATGGTGATTTGGTTGTGTGCACTCTTCCTGAAGTGCCTTAACTCCCCCTCCATGTTTGATTATTAATTGGATTCCTATAGTAACTAATTCTCAACCAAAAGCTTTGATTTATCAAAGTATAGATGAAAAGGTACTTATGAAGGACACAAATCTGATTTGGAGATGTTCACTAAAACATTAAAATTTATTACTAAATATCAAATGGCAATTTTCAAAGCAGGATAAAGACCATAGGCAATAAATAAAATAGGCAACGCATAGTACAGTGTCGTGGAAAGAATAATAAAGAGTAAGATACTGGATAAGCTACTTAATTAATCTTAGTTTCAGGTTTTTCACTATAAGAGGAGGGTGATCCTCCAACTTTATTGAATCGTGAGAATTGAATGATTTATGAAATCTATTGCCGGTAATAAATGTTCAGTAAACACTTCCTTTCTCTGAACGTGAATAAGCTAATAAATCAGCTTATTTTAATAAACTTTAAAATGGGAAAAGTCACAATTTAGAGAACACTCCACAGACTTAATTCAATTTGTAAAAATCAGTAGATTCAGTTGCTCTAACTGAAATAGTCAGAATAACAGTAGCTTAAATAATACTTAAGTACTTCTAAGAATTTGAAACAAAGGACATTTAATAGTGGAATTAGTTAGATGATGGAATCATTGAGAGATGTCAAATTGATGATATGTCAACGCAGAGATGAGCAAAAGCAGGGCAGACCATCTCCCTACGCCAGGAGAACAAAGGAGAATGAAGTGTCCCTGAAACCTGGGCAATGGGATTATGAAGGAAACGCAGCCAAAGATGCCATGCAAGGCATAGGGAGAGATACCCTGGTTTCTTCCTTCTAACAAAAGGCAGATCACATGGGAACATGGGAAAGAGCCTATGAAGTTTGAGAAGAACAAGAAGGCAGTGAGTGTATCTGAGGGCAAGCAGACCATGGGCTAGCATTCGAGACGGTGAAAGTAAGAGAAATGTAATTGACCGGCATCTCAGATTTTAGGTGGTTCAAGAGAAGCCTGGATCCTGAAAGTACTGTGATGATTAATTCTCTTAATTGTGTTTTCTCAAGAGCTTCAGAACCACTGCTAACAAAAAGAGATCTGTTAAAAATAGAGACTTACTCCCCAAACCCCTTTCAGGTAAGACTGAGGTGGACATGCAGCCCATGGCTGCAGGACTGGCAGAGGAATAAAACTCAGGAGGGTGGGCCTTGCTGTTCCTGGCCTCAAGACGTGGTGTAAGGCGTGGGACCATTTGTTGTTACACTCTTGTTCTTTTTCCAAATGTGGGAATTCTGCCTGTCTTCATTGTCGTAAACTGATATTTTGGGGTATGGAAGAGTGTGTTTTCCAAAGATGATCACAATAATATGTATCCCATCCTTCAAGCTTTTATTATGGTGCAATGTTGACACATATTCATTGAGATGGCGGGGGGTCTGTGTTTTTTCTCTTTGGATCTGGGAGAGCCTGTGACCGTGAAAAAAGTGACACTGTGACTTTTGAGGCTGCACATAAAAAGAATACAGTTACTGCCTGAACCACTTGATACTCACCCTTGGAACCAAATCACCATACTTTGAGGAAGCTAAGTACCCTTATGAGAATCTGTGTGTCTGTATCCCGGCCACCATCTCAGCTGAGAGTCAATCAACCAAATGTTGGTGACTGAGTCCTCAGATGATGCCAGCCATCAGCCTTCAAGCCTTTTCAGCTTGAAAGAAGTAGAGATGACATGCCCCCACCAAGCCCTTCCCAAATTGCAGGCCTATGAACAAAATAAATATCATTGTTTTAAACCATGAAGTTTTGGAGTGGTTTTGTGACTCAACAATAGATAACCAGTACATAGAGTGATTAAACCTATAATTTAGTCAAATGTTGCCAGACATGACAAAGCACCTTGGACTAAGAAGAGTATGCTTAAGAGCTCCTAGACATACCATTTACACAGTAGCTGGATTTGATTTTTTGTTCTCTGCCTCTGGGGAAGTGTAAGTGCATTTTCAGTTGTAAGTGGGATAATTGTATTTACTATATGAGGCAGAGGAAATGTGGGAATTGTTTGTGCATGTCTAATATGATGTTATAACTGGATCTTTCCTGTCTCCATTTTGACAGAGGCACCAGTGATCAACATCAGATTACCTAAATGACAGTCTCCAACTTCATACTGATTTATTCAACATAGAATGCCTATTACATGCCACTTGTTATTCGGGGTGCTGGGGATGAAGCAGTGAATGAAGCAGTTAAAATTTTCTGCCCACATGAAGCTTACATATGCAGAATTAGAAAGGAACCATCTCTAAAAACCTGTTCCTTAAGGAATATAAAAAGGAGTCAGGGTGTAGTAAAGAGGAATTTGGTCAAGAGATTTTATTGGAGAGAGTTGTTGACGTGTGTTAATCAGGAGAGGCTAAGTTATGTTAGGATGTTAGAATGACGAATACTCAGAGATGAACCAGAGGTGGGATATGTGTAGGATGTCATGAATCTTGTCCAATGAGGGCCAGAAAATCTCAGCAGAGAAAGAATGAAGATGAACGTACATAGGCCTAAGGGTGTAGAACAAAATGGTAGAAGATCATCTGGAAGAGTCATCTGCCTGACTGGATCAAGGGCAGTGTAAGAGAGAGATAGTGTGTTAAGGAATCTCTGAAGAGAGAAAGGACGGGATCAGAGAACACAAAGGATGCACCCCTGTTCCCTCTACCTCCCTCCTTCCTTCCCCATGGCATGCCTCCAGAGAGAGCAGATCCAAGCTTGGGAAAAAAAGAATGTTCAATGCTATATCAAGCTTAAGATTTGGTTTAATATTTTGTACTGGGTGTCTAATTTTTAAATTGAAATTGTGTTTACTAACAATAACTGAAGAACTTTTAATTTTTGCAAGTGAGTGACCACAAAAATTATGGACCTGTCCAATAGTCTTTCAAGGTAAGGGAAGATTACCTGAACTGAGTAAGTTTTGAAGCCAAAGTAAGGGACAAAACTTAATTGTCACTGTGATCACAATCCTCATGTCATGCTTGTTCAACACACCCAGTTTACACCTATGGGGTAAAGGGCATGTTTTTCCTAGGTGGACAATGGATAGCTCTCCACTTCTACTGCTCTATTACTGGTAAGAGAATTCCATTTCCTTATGGGGAGTGAGTTAAATGAGGATCATTCCACCTATCTGTAATCATAAAAGTGGACACCTGTTCTAGCCTCAGTGAGAATGATAAGTAGCACATTTGATCGAATAACTTCAGGTAGGGTAAGGGCTGCAGCTTTCTGTTGGGATTACTAATCTGTGGGTGGCCATTTTTTCCACAATGTGGAAAGAGAGAGAGAGTGAGAACAAATGAGCACAAGCCTACTTCACTATATCATTTTGATCCCAGACCCAGCTTTACCATGAAATATCTCACTTATTAAAGCAACTAAACTTCAGTTTTTACTTAAACTAGTTTGAGTTGTCTCTTGCAACATAGTTTTGAACAACTCCTGTACTATATTTGAAGAGGAACCAATATATATGCCTCATCGTTTGTAGTATGTCTATAAAACAATGCTTCTTAGTCTTTTTGGGTCTTGGGTCCTTTGAAATCTAATGAAATCCAAGGACCCCCCATTTTTACACATTAGCACAATTAACTATAGTAGAATTTGATTTTCTTCATATAGATGACAAAGCAACATGTCTAAAGAATTCTATCTTCCTAACATTTTTTCAAATATTGAAAATGAAAAAAAATCAAATAAGTTAAAATGTAAATTCAAGGAGAAGGATGCACTGCTTGGCTGGAATGCAAAATTGACACAGTGGAATGGTTTTTGATTCATTCTTCTTTGGCAAGTCAGGAATACTTGCTGCTCTCTACCTATGAACATGCAGAAGACATCTTCAGTGTGGCTTGTGGTGCTTATAGGTGTCTACAGATTTCTGTTTAGAGTGAAAATTTCGGGACTCTGTTATTTTCATCCGTAGCCTGAAGAATTTTCTCCAGCACTAGACCATCCTACAAGGTTGTCTGCTTTCAGTATCTCTTTCCAGAGTGACAATGTGTACCTAACAATAAGTGTTTTTTTGTTTTTTTGTTTTTCCCATCAGTATCTACAATGTCATGTCAAGGCCTCCAATCAAAGAATTTACCTTATTCATGTGGCTGAAAATATCTGTCAAATGACCAATTCATGAGTCAACTCTTCCCTGTCAAACTGAGCTGGAATTTGGGTTGGTTATATCCTCCTAATAGTAAAGCTTCTATAAAAGGTTCATTTAAGTATGTGAAGACTTGTCTTTTAGAAAATCAGCAATCACATATTAGAGTCCTTGTTATGACAAAACCTCTCGACAGGTAGCAATTCAAGGCACCATTTTAGTTGTGAACTGATCTCAAACATGCCAGTATAGAAAGCTATGATCTTGCAGCCCAGTGATGTTTGGCACTTTTTCATTCACCCACAAAACCAGATGACTTCCAATCACACGTGTTTATCTCCACCTGGAGTAGCAGGATGTTTCTTCTAGTTGAATTTTCTTCGACAAAATTATAATCTTGAAGATAATGATGCCAAATTAGTAATTCTTTTTTGATGATATCTGTGAATGCCATGAACAAAACCCAGGAGCTGCCTGGTTTCATTCTATTGTAAGTTGAAGGAAAAATAACAATAACTAACATTAATAAAATTTAAATTTATCCAAATAAATATTGGTATTATAACTTGTTTGATTATGCTTAAGTATATACATACAAAATGATGACTAAATTCGGCTAAACCATTTTAATAACATTATCTAATAACTGGTCTTAAGAGGACAATGGTTTTCCTCTAGTTCCATCCATGTTGTTGCAAATGGCAAGATTTCGGGTTTTTCTGATGGCTGCATAATATTCCATTATATATATATATATATATATATATATATATATATATATATATATATATATATACCACATCTTCTTTATCCATTCATCTAGAGGGTATTATGCTAAGCGAAATGAGTCAATCAGAGAAAGACATGTATCATATGATCTCACTGATATGAGGAATTCTTAATCTCAGGAAACAAACTGAGGGTTGCTGGAGTGGTGGGGGGTGGGAGGGATGGGGTGGCTGGGTGATAGACACTGGGGAGGGTATGTGCTATGGTGAGCACTGCGAATTGTGTAAGACTGTTGAATCACAGACCTGTACCTCTGAAACAGATAATACATTATATGTTAAAAAAAAAAAAGACAGTAGGAAGGGAAAAATGAAGGGGGGGAATCGGAGGCGGAGACAAACCATGAGAGACTATGGACCCTGAGAAACTGAGGATTCTAGAGGGGAGGGGGGTGGGGGAATGGGTTAGCCTGGTGATGGGTATTAAAGAGGGCACATATTGAGTGGAGCACTGGGTGTTATATGCAAACAATGAATCATGGAACACTACATCAAAAACTAGTGTAATGTATGGTGATTAACATAACATAACAAAATAAAATTTAAGAAGAGGACAATGGTTTTAAATCAGGTATTTTGAAAGATAAATGCAATATATATACACACATACATATGTATATATATACTTTTTTAGCCTCTTGCTCTTATTATTTCACAGGCAAATTAATATTTTTCTATCATCTTTCTTTTTGTTTCCATTTCCTGGAACATCTCTCTCTCCCTCTTCTATTTGTCCAAGTTATATTTATTCTTTAAAGCTCTCACAGTTCCCTTCTCTTCAATGATAACTTTCCTGCTGCATCAAGACTTCTTTGATCCCATTGGCATTCATTACAAGGCTTAACACCCACTCTCACTCTGTAATTTTCATTCCCATGTCACATGTCAGTCTTTCCTACACAATTAGCGTATAGTTTCCATTAGGGTAAAAATCATATCTCTACCACTTCTATATAACACTAAACAGAGTGGTTATCTATTCTACCTGCAACATATACTTTAATACTTTATTGTTTCTCTGTTTGAAAGTATATTGATGGCAAATGTTATATATTACAGAGCTTTCACACATTACCCATAAACATCTAGAGCTATTTTTCCAAGAATAATTCTTAATGTAAAATTACACCATAAACCAACACATTTTCAAAGGAGACAATTTCAAATGCATGCATTTAAAAGATAATAAATCAGAATAAAACTTTGAGATGGTGTCTAGTTTTAAACATACTAAATGCACTTCAATATAGGCCTTTACCAAGAAACTGATAGGTTTAAGAAACTTTCTCAGGGAAGATTTATTTATCATATAATTCAAGTCAGAATTAGAAAACCTAAAATAACAAATTGCTAAGGAGTTTGACTCCACCAAGGAAAAGAGAAGATTGCACACTATTCTTAAAATCACAGACAATCCCTTTAAACATCAAAATTATTCAGTTTGCCTAAAGATATGTATGCCTCAAAATAAGGAGAGCTTAAGTTTCCAAACAGTTTTCGTGTTTCTCTCCTCAAATGGCCTGGGAAGCCAGGCTTCATCTTTTTTAATGCATCCTCCTCTAAAGCCGTCACCAGTACAAATATGCCATGTTTCATTTTGATGTTCTCCAAGCACAGTGACTGGGATATTCTTTTTTTCAGATGTCACCAAATTTCTAAGGTTCATTTTGCTACAGGAAATAAGATGAGTGTTTGGCAGTTATTATATTCATATGTGGATGACACCGGAGATTTTCAGGGTTCTCTTTGACTACAGGCATCACAGGTAAGAACCATGGCCTACCCTTCTTTGTAGAAGACTCCCCAGAGCTGTGGTGATATCCTTGCTCGGCTTGTTAAACACCCAATAAAGACAAAGTGGATGGACTGAGATTCCACGGTTGTACCTACGCCCTATGGTTGCATATTTGAAGGTTTAAGTTTGCTAAATTGATTGTTTTGCCTCTGTTATTTAGCCTCAGGCAGAAGACATGGACCTCCTTATTCATCAGGCCAAGCAAGCCTGGAAAATTTTCCACCAAACCAGCCAGGGGACTTGGGACACTGATGGGAGCCAAGAGGGTCCATCAGGCCTCAGTGGCCGTAGACCGAGGCCATCTGGTCCTAAATGAAGCACCCACCAGCACTTGGGAAACTGATAGTAGCCAAAACTTTCATTAGCAACACTTATGCATGCAAAAAGGCCCTGCAGAACCATAGTATTCATACTATTCCATCGTTACAGATAACTTTTTAAAATCATAAAAATATTCTCAAACTCATTAGCATGTTTTCAAAAATACATATAAGCTGCTTTATTTTGTTACAGGAAATATTTATTGTTATTTTCTGATTTCTGCCAATTAAAATTTTCAAACAGCATTATTATACGTGACTCATCAATGTTTATTTGAAATCTTTTCATCTGCATACAGTTTTCTATATACTTTCAGTATTTTTTTCTTGAACGATTTCCATTTATTTTCCCATAGAATTTACTGAAATGTGAGCCACTATATTTTTGCTGGATGAACAAACCACATCAGTTTAAAATAGAAATCATGCATATTGTCTATATATGATTTAAAACACTTTTTCCTCCATAGACTTGTGTTTGTCACATGTTCACTTCTCGTTCTGGGAAGGTCTGAGGCAGCTGGGTGTTGCCACTTTTGAACAGTTGGTGGCTCTAGTGCTTTGCAACCGTCTTGTGAGTAGTGTGGCACCAAACAAAGTAAGAGAGCTCTCTTTCCCCTGCTTGGTGCAGAATTTGAAAACAAAAGCGCATTTGAGTAAATGTGGTGCATTTAATCAGAAACTAAAAGCTGTATCAGATATGAATTCAGAAGAAAAGTTTTAATCCTCGCATATGATTCAGACTATGTAATACAATGTGAATACATATTAGTATATTCACTAAGTACAATTAAAGGATCAAAAGCATTCTACGAGAAACACATTGTAAGCTGTATATGTAATTTTAAACTTTCTAGCATTTCTGTATTTTTAGAAAGAATAAAAAGAAACGGGTGAAATTAATAACATATTTTATTTGATCCAGAATATTATCATTTCAACATGTAATTAATATAAACGTTACTAATGAGATATTTTGCATGCTTTTTTTCCCCCTTCAACACCCAATGTCTATTTTATACTTAGAGCACATCTCAATTTGGACTAGCCGCATTTCAAGAGCAGACTAGCTGCACGTGACTAGGGGCTATTGTACTGGTGAGTTCAGGTCTAACGTAACTAAGGGTAGCCCTTCTATTCAGATTCGATGCAATCTATTAATATCAGGTAGAAATTAATTTTTGTAAATGAAATTCTGTAAAGAAAATCTCATTTTTGCATTAATTTGGTCCTAAGATTGGAGCTTTCTTCCTACGGGAAATCATCCAGGAGATGTAGCTTACAATTTTGCTGAGATAGGAATGAAGCACGTGGCTTAGCTAGCAGTATATGAGTTTGTGTTACTGACACTTCTAGAGATGGCATTACCAAAGGATTTTTGGATTTCTCCAGAGCCATTGGTCCCTTAACATTTTAGACAGATTATAACATTTCCCCCATGCATCGCTGTGATCTGGTCCTCCCCTTCCATATTTCCAGAATTTAGCTTGCCACATTCTTTTATCTGGCTTTTGCAAAGTCTACTCAGACTCCGTTGTGTTTCTCTTCATAGGCTGCTGTTATCATCTGGATTGTGAAGAGCATGGCCTCTCGAGTCAAACCCGCTGATTTGAGTCCTGGCTCCACCACTAATTGGTTGGATGATCTCGGGCCAATTATATATCCTTGTGCTTTAGTTGACATCTAAAAGCTGCAGAAAATTATAATACCTGCCTCATGAGTTCTGGTGAAGATTGGCAAGATATGTTAATACCAGACGTCTAACACACCTTAAACATGAACTTGCATATGTCTTAGCTCAATACTTTGATCCTGTAAAACATATTGGTGTTCTCTTATCAATCCTACAGTATTTAATAACATAAAATAACTTGACACTAGACCTTTATTTATTTTTTATTGTAGAGTGAGAAATTTCATTGGAGGATGCCTCCTACTGACACAATTAAGTCAATAAAATAAAGGTCTAGGTTAGTTTTCATCAGAAAGGATCTTCTGAATATTTCACAAGGGAAGTGCCAAGCAAGCACAGTGACTGAGGTTCATGGCCCTGAACAGCATTTTGGAAAATATGGCTTCAACCCAAATACAAGATTTTCTTATTTCTCCCCTGTGCTGTTTATTCTTTATTATATAGGATCGATTCTGTTGCTAAAGAATGCAAAAATTCATCTTTTCAAGTGCAATTCTTCTGTACATCCACACAGCATATCTACTGTGTAATTATGGCGTGTTAGGTATACAGTTGTTACATCGGTATTACTTAGAGAAAATGAAGCATTTAAAATGTTTGAGGACAGTAAATTGGTTCTGGGTCTTGGTGAATAAACTTGACTTGCTACTTAAACACAGAGAAATGAAATATGCTTTTCAAAGTAGTCAAGAATGTTTATTACTTCCTCAACTGTAGATTGAAGTTAAAAAAAAATTTAGAACACCCCCAAAAAAAGAAGTCATCTCTGCCATCTGCTATAGTCTAATCCAGGAATAATGATCTAGGGAGGACTAGGAAACAAAAGCCAGTAAATTGGTAACAATTCCAAAAACACCTACTAGAAAAATATTTGTGCAATGGTTAGTATCTTAGATTTTTCAATTGATAAGTATTTACCATCTGCGGCCACAACTGTTAGGTCTATTTCTGGACAGTAAGAATGTGGAGTAAGTCAGGAACTAGAAACATAAAAGATATCATGTGGAATAACTTAAGATGAAATTGTACAGTCAGAATATGCTGTATTTGTATTTTAATTCTCTATCCTTAAAATATTCATGAATAGATTATATCTCCACATTCAATAAATACTTATTGTGTGCCTGATATGTAGGTCTTTTAACTAACTTTATTTTCTTACTATATGTTTGGATCTCTTTTATAGTTAACTACCATGTTCTTTGAAGGGACTGACTTTCACACTGTAGCTCACAGAGGTCTCTGCAGAATGGATAGGCTATGGGAAGTCACAGCTTGTTTTAGGCTGAAGGTGGTAAGAATGATGAAGAGTAAATCCCAGAAAATTTCCGAATGGAGAATTGATGATATAATGATTGATTACACACATGCATGTGGATGCTAAAAGAGAAAGGAATCTCAATGACATAATCCAATAAGATGATAGTGATTCAGTCTGAAATGTTGTGATGAAAGGTAGTAAAACCGGGGTCCTTGGATAAGATGGTTTTCTTTTTCTTAATGATGACAGATTATTATTTGGAGGAGTGGAAAGCTGATGGATTCAGTTCTTGTAGAGGTTTCTAGGGAAGTGAAGCAGGCAGGCAGTTAAGGATGAACAGACATATTGTAAGCAGAAAACAGAGCCAAGACATTGTTTGATGGCAAACATTTTGTTATGAGCCATAAATAGTTGGCTATAGAGCTCCTCGCAACAGAACTCCATGGCCTGCAAGGGCAGACAAATTCTGTGTGCACATTAAAAGTTTATTTGATCCATGTTTTCTGCTTCTAATTAAAATCTATGGTAAGAAAAAAAGTTTTAACTTTAACCATAAATGTCTAGATGTTTTTACTGTGCAGACACTGCTGCAATTTTTACTTTGAGTTTTGCAGATTAACCAGAGAGGTAAATAAGAGTGAAAATATTAAAGTGAGTTTTCTTTGATGAAATTTAAAAAAATTACGAGATACACTCCTTTATCCAGGGCATCAGTAGTTGTGAGAATCGGAAATGTAAAAAAGAGGAAGCCCTAGACTTCCGTGGCCCAAGTTGATTCTCTTTTTTTATGCTTCAGTGAAAATTAGCTAAAACCAACAAATAATCTCAGCTTTCCATATTTCTACTTATGTTTTACTTAATTTCTTTAAGACTGTGTGTGTATGTTGTTGTGTAAGTGTGTGTTTCCCTGTCAAATGTTTCTCTCTTAAGTGATCCTCAGCTACAGCAGCTCGAGTTTCCAATGCGTGTTAGCAGGACTTAAAACAAAATACTCATTTTTAAACTTTCTGACTCATATTCTAAACCAGTCACATTCCCCTTGTACTAAACGCTTCGAGGATACAAAAGTGAACTCTTATTGATTCTGTACATAAGGACGGCACTGTAGAGGAGGTGATAAATCCCACTATCACCAATAGCTAGCTGATACGTGCTACACAAGAGGAGCAAATGATGTGATGTGAGAATCGAGGCAGGGCTCATTGCTTCCAGACAAGGTAGACTGGTTTCATGATCAATGAGTATAATCTGAGACATGTTTAGGGCCTGGGAATACAGGTCTGGGAACCAAGAGCTTAGTCAAAGACACAAAGGTGGGAAAAGGAAGTGATTCCTTTTCACTTGAATGAAGTACCTACAAAAGGGAACAGTGGAAACAACTCTGAAGAGGTAGGTTGGGAGTCAGCTCAAGAAGGTCTGGGAGGTTACGTAATGGACAATGGTGTGTCACCGAGGCATCTTATGGGCAGAGTGAGTGTTGGGGCAATGGTCAAGAGCACAGGCAGATCAGACAGACCTGTGTTCCAGATCTGGTTCTTCCGCTCACTGGCTTGGTCACCTCATCAAGTTACTTAACCTCTCTGAGCCTTGATTATTTGCATCTGGAATTATAATTGTACCTATAGGCTATAATGTGGATTAAATTAAAAATGAGGTTAAACACCCAGCCCCTGACATATAGTAGGTGATAAAAAAAAAAAGTTACTGCTAATAGTAATGCTATTAATTATAATAATAAGATAGTCTTGGCTTTTGCATTATGTGAAATTATTTTAATTCCTGAATTACCCAAGTCAGAGGCAAAACCACTCACTGCCATTCTATTGCAGAGCTAGGCTTATTTTCTATTTTATTACTAAGATTGCCAGTTTTGTTTTGATCTATATATATTTTGGTGCTGCGTTTATATACTTGAAAAATATGAAAGCTAAAAAACCATGTGTATAATTATTTCAAATCTATGTAGTGGGAATAAATGTCTTAATTCATTTGAGCAATTAAAATTTTTTTCCAGTTTAAATTTTTTTTTTATTATTTTTCAAGAGGCCTTGTTTAAACCCAGAAACATTTTTTTAAAAATGTAGAATTTCAGAGCTGGAAGAGACATAACAGACCAGTTAGCTCAGCCCCTCTAGAGAAACTGGAAGCTCTGAGATCCTTGGTGACTGTTTCAAGGTAACGATATTAAAGATGAAGGGAAATGTTGATCAGATCTCGGGGCAAATAATTCTCCCTCCTCATTATCTGGCTTTGTTTTTTTTAATGTGACTAAAAGTGATTTTCTAAGAAACTTAACACAAAATACTGCAAAGAAATCCTTCTCAGCATTTTCTGGCCAAATAACAATAAAATAATATGGCAACTTTTTATTTTATTTAAAGCATTGTCCAAATTAGCATATGAACAGCACAAAAATGTCAGTAACACATTCTTTGGTCCCTTTGGCCCTTTTAAAGTAGTCTTTGAAATTCACTGCTTATACTTCTACCATTGACTGTTTAGAGTGACTTGGTTTTGTCAGCACTCTGCCCATGCTCTGAGTCTGTCAAACTGCTGGTGGGGAGGGGAACGGTGAGGCCAGGAGCACAGGAGCAGGGGCATGGCAGCAGGGGAAGCCACAGGGAAGAAGGGCAGACAGGAGGGTTGAGGACATTTTTAATAATGTGAAGGACTGGGGCGCCTGTGTGGATCAGTCGGTTAAGCATCTGACTCTTGATAACAGCTCAGGTCTTGATCTCAGGGTCCTGAGGTCAAGCCTTGAATTGGACTCTAAGCTGGGTGTGGAGACTACCTAAAAATTAATGATGATGATGATGATGATGATGATGATATGGAGGGTCTGGTGTGCTTCTATTTCATTACTGCCCCAATACGTATAGGCTCCTGAAATTGCAGTAATGCATATTAATTAATTTGGATATAAAGATTTACATTTCATAAAAATTTACTCAGTTGCAAAATGAGCAGTCATAAGCTCCCATTAAATATCTGAGAATCTCTTGTGATAAGAATGTTAGGCGAGGGGCGCCTGGGTGGCTCAGTCATTAACTCTGCCTTCTGCTCAGGTCATGATCCCAGGGTCCTGGGATCAAGCCCCGCATCCAGC
Source organism: Neomonachus schauinslandi (assembly GCF_002201575.2). NCBI lineage: Eukaryota > Metazoa > Chordata > Mammalia > Carnivora > Phocidae > Neomonachus > Neomonachus schauinslandi. Next base: position 18,621,632 of record NC_058405.1, on the reverse strand, counting down.
TCCCTGCTTGGCTGGAAGCCTGTTTCTCCTTCTCCCACTCTCCCTGCTTGTGTTCCCTCTCTCACCGTCTCTCTCTGTGTCAAATAAATAAATAAAATCTTAAAAAAAAAAAAAAAGAATGTTAGGCAAGTACTAGCTTTCCTTTCAATACCTTTTCTTTCTTCCATTAACCTTTTAGTATATACTTCCTTTGCTTCCTCAAATGTTGGGGAATACAGATTTCTTTTTTAGGACAGTGTGGAATTTTATTTATATAAAATATTTATTTTCAGATTACAACTGTAAATTTAGAAAATACTTGATACTATAAAGAAGAAAGTAATAAACCAGAAATAACTAGTTAGTATATTTTGTTATCCCTTTTTTCTAGGCAATTTTTACTACAGCTACAAACATATTCTTCATACATTTTCAATCTTAACTTTTCCATCCAACATTCTTCAAGTTATTTGAAACCTTTAGAGTATAATTTTTATTGACTAGATGATATGCCATCATATTGATGAAGTGATATATACATTGTTTTCATTAGTGATACGAGTGAATGAGAATAACAGTGTCAGTCTGTGCTGCCTAAGTCCATTGATTCTCAATATTCTCATGAGAAGATATTTGTACCTTATTTTAAAATTTCTAGTTGATTAAATCGCACTTTGAAATATGCAGGACATTTGTTAAGCAATTACACAATGAAAGCAACTTGCTTCTTGAGCCTTGTGCTTTGTGAAGCTACGGGAGCCTTGTTTGTGCACTTCGAGCAGGGCATCCACAGCTCTTTATGGTCCATATTTGTTTTTGTGCGTGTCTATCCTTCTGAACTGTAAATGTTTGAGGGTAAGGACTGGCTGTGCTTCAGCTCTTCATCCCTAGTTTTATACTTGGAACAGAGCCTGGCATATAGGTGCTTTGATGTTTGAATGCATCAATGAGATGATTCAGGGCCCACCGAGTGTTGATAAAGAAGCCAGTGGGTTCAGTCCAAGTGAGGGGTTTAAGTAATGCTTTTTGGATTTTGAGGGCATGAATATTCACTGTGTCAGATGTGTGGACAGGGGTAGTACTGGAGATCTAGTATGATTGTTTCTCCAGTTTTTCTCTACGTAACATTTGAGAAGTGAGAATAAGGAATGGAGAATGCAGGGAATGTATTTTGAATTCTGAAATTTGTAATGTAAACTTTTTTTTCTCCTGAGCGAGGCATAAGTTAATTAGTGAAAGCCAAGGCAGGGCTTAAAAATATATGTTATTTTATGATTGTAGACAAAGCTTCTTGAAATATTATTTATGGTTATTTACATTTATTTGGAGTAAAGGAGATAAAGCAGACTGATAGAACCTGTGTATTAGAGGTATTTCTCTGCACCATGTTTATGTTTTCCTCCTCATAAAGAGCGACAGAGAGTGTTCTATGTTCAATTTCCATGCTTAGTGTGCATGGACTAAGTAATCAGTATTTTGATTTGCATAGTACATGTTATGCTCAATAGATACTTGTCAGAGTGAATGGAATGATTTACATTTGAAAGTGAGTAATGAACACTGGTATGGTTTCAGTTTTAAAATTATATATATATATATATATTTTTTAAAGATTTTATTTATTTATTTGACAGAGAGAGAGACAGCTAGAGAGGGAACACAAGCAGGGGGAGTGGGAGAGGGAGAAGCAGGCTTCCCGCTGAGCAGGGAGCCTGATGCGGGGCTCAATCCCAGGACCCTGGGATCATGACCTGAGCCGGCAGACGCTTAACGACTGAGCCACCCAGGCGCCCCTAAAATTATATTTTTATAAACATAATTATTTTCCTAGTTTCCTAACCAAGTTTTGTGGTATTAAGACTAATTCTTTAGCTATTAGACCAGTAGACAATGTGACTTAAAATTGGTGGTTTCATTCTAGCTATCTACTCTCAAATTTATGAAGAGCAAATGTCAGACATGTTATCATTATTAAATTATCACCAGTCAGGCTTCATGATCGTACCTGAGTAGAATGAATAGGAATATAAGCATCCACTCCCATTAGTTTTTCTAATGAGGTAGGATATGTCTAAGTCTCCTATAATAATTGGCTAGACTTGAGATGTGACACCTAGCCTTGCAAGCATTGATTCAGCACACGTTTACTGAGTTACTAGATCCTGTGAACAGTGTGGAGCAGCTTAAGATTTTCTTAGGGAAACAAAGCATAACCACCGAATAGCCTAAATAATGATATGTAATTGATCAGCAAGTAATCATTGCCACAATAATATGCTATAAGAATCCAGAGGTGGCAAAGAATAATTTGAGTGATGTGGCTGGAAAAGTCTTCCTAAAGAACAAGAAGCTTGAGCTTTTAAAGGAAGAGAGAGCAGAGGAAAAAAGTGATTTTAGGTCTAACTAATGCTTATGAGTAGAAATAAACAAGGTATATTTGGTGGGGAGGAGTGATGGATTTCTCTCCCTCTGGCAGAAACAGAGGGTTCATGTAGGAAGGAGAGTGGATTTAGAGCAAAATAAAGGGCATTCACTTTGTCTAAATATCGAACTTGCATAAACATTTTATGGGAATTACTCTGGATCCCAAACCAAGAGTCCATGTTTGGGTAAAGTCCAGAAATCTGTATTCTAATGCTCCAAATTCACATGATGCAGGTATTCCCTGAACTATACTCAGGTAGATACTAGAGTCTGCTTTGCCAGCAATTAGTAATTGTCTTGAATAGAGTACAGGCCTGCCACAAACTGCCTGATGTGAGCCCAGGATGGAAGATGATTTAGATCAGGAAGAGACTGTAGGTGATGAGTCCCCTCTGGGAAATAATGCAATCAACTGGTAATTTAATGAGAAAAGGTGGGGCAGTTGGAATGAAAAAAGATGAATATGAGCGATAGGTGGAGACACCTGGCGAACCTTATAATTTACATTACATAGAGGCATTAGGGGAGAAAGAGGATACAAAACATTCTGGGTTAGCAAGATGATTTTTATTAATGAAAAGAACAGACCTCAGGGCCTTGAGTTTGTTCATTTAAGAGGGAAATCAGTGGGTGAAGGAGAGTGTGAACTGGGGAGAAGACGATGAAGTCCTTTGGTAAAAAGAGAACTTGAGATAATAGTAGGGTACCCAAATTAAAAAGCAGAGGCGGGAGATGAGAGGACAAGGCCAGTGAGCACTTAGCACACCCACCAGAATCACTGGCATTGGTCAGAGAACCAGTAGATCCTCAGTACTCATGGTCTAGCCCTGCTAGCCACAGACTCTGGGGCCTCACACGGCAGGTTTCTCTCCTTTTTTCCTTTCTCTCATGGTATAAGGGGCCAGGAGTCTGCCATCATGTCAGCAGGCTGCTTTCTTGTGCAGGCTCTGAGGGAGAAACGATCCCAGGCCTCTCTCCTAGCTTCGGGTGCTGGTCGTTCCTTGGGTCGTAGCTGCGTCACTCCAGTCCCAGCCCCCCAGCCCGCAGCGCCCTTTTCTCAGTCTCTGTGACCTTCCCTCTCTTATAAGGATGCCACTCTCTGGGTACAGGGCTCACCCTAAATCCAAAATAATTTCATCTCGAGAGCTTTAATTAATGACATCTACAAAGACCCTATTTTCAAATCAAGTCACATTCTGAGGTTCTGCGTGAAATTTTGGAGGACCCTGTTCAACAGTACATCCTGCTAGGAATATGTAGGAAAAGAAGAGGAGGTCCTAAGGTGGAGCTTTGGGGGATACTAACCTTTAGGAGGTAGAAGAAAGGGCGAGAAACAGGCAAAAGAACAGAGACATACTGGAGAGCCTGGAGGAGGACGGTGCACTGTCAGGAAAGCTGAAGAAGTTGGAGTCTTCAGGGAGACGGAGTCTGGCAAAGTTAGGTTCAGCAGATATATGCATAAAATTGGCCACTAGGTGTTGGACGAAGGTGATTTATGAACATCAGGAGAGCAGTTACAAGATGATTTGAGAATGTGGGCAGAAAAAGAAGAGTGAGGGCAAACTAGGATGATAGATAGGAAACAGATCAGATGGACTATCCCACCCCCCGCCCCAGATAGAGAGGATCAGAATACCATTCTCCTCCAGAAGGTTGGCAGTTATGTAAAGTGTCCCCAGACACATCCAGAGAGAGGATTGTTCTCTCTTTTCACAAAATCTGGATCAAGAGAATTCAAAAGTGGTCAGAGCAAGGGATTTCTCCTCTGCCTCAGAGCATGAACTGCTTGTACCTTTTCATATGCAAATATAAAGAATCAGGCTGAATCCTGATTAAATTGCAAAGACGTTTGTAAAGTAATATCACATCTAGGGATAGTTATTAAGGCCTATGTATGGACCTTATTTATAAATAGCAAAGATTAAACATATGATAAAAGGAATCTTTAGATGGAAGAATTAAAGATCAATTATGACAATGGTACACAGCACTGAAAGCCTCTGAAAGAACTTCCTACTCTTTAATCAAAGATAATTATCAATTATGAGGCTTTATCATTAGTAGAGTGTCTACACTTTGCATCTTAAAAAGCGGATGATAATTAGTCTCTAGTTCTTGCTCTAAGTGCTCATTATGTTCAGAGAGGAGTGACTCTTTCCTTTTAAAAATGACTTTTGGCTCATGACCTTGGGCAACTTAGACTCTCCTGTCCCTACACTGAGTTGAGATAACGCTCATTTTTTCCATTACTCAAAAAAAAATTGATAGTTGCATAAATGCTAAATCATACAAAGAAACCGTAATATGGCTATAGAGAGGGCAAAAGATTTTTAGCTCTGAATAGTTGTTGAATTCAGAGGAGCAGATTTATTACCCTAATTACATTGAAGATGTAACTAATAGATCAGGATGGCTATTTTTCCAACGGGAGAAGGATAATAACATCTATTTATTGAGTGATTATATGAACTCAGAATTCTACAAAATGTTTCACCTATGTTATCTCAGTTAACTCTATCAATAAGATCGCAACATAGTCATTACACTTTCCCCCCATTTTACATGGTAAGGAAAGAAAGTGTCAGAGCAATTTAACAATTGTGTCCAAGATGACACAGATGATGAATAATCATTCTGGAGAATATTTGATATGTAGTATTAAAAGCCACCTAATCTGAAGATATTAATATTTAAGATATTGTAATACCAGCAGTTGCAGGAAAACAATTAGGAAATAATTCTTTAACTCTTGATTAAATAATTAATTTTGTGGTAACATTAAACTTTAAAGATATCCAGCTCACATTTTTATCACAGAAAAGAAAATGAAAAGAAGTGAAACAGACATCGGAGATTTATTGAAAGTCAAATGCTACATGATACAATGATCCATACATAATTTTAGTTGGGAAGTTATGACCTGGTTTGAGAGGTGTTTTTGATGATACTATTCCATCAGATAGTGATATTTTCCACTTTGAAAATAATATAAAAATCTAGCAATTAAGTTGAAGTTAACAGGTTGCTGCATAAAAAATAATCAAAATTCTGATCAAATTAATGCAGGACACATGAGAATGTCAAACTTATGGGGGGGATTCATTCAGTAAAGTTGTGGGATGTGCATAATATTTAGTCACTGCTCAGACGGTGGAGGGGGTTGGGGGGAGGTAGGCTCCTTTGAACCTTTGAACTCACAAGGCTTATAGCTGGGCAGATAAACTCTTGAGACTGCTCAGTTTTCACATTAAACAACCAGCAATAAAAGGGATAAAGTTTGGATTTTTTTTTTTTTTTTTTTGCAATTCCTGAAACCATTATTTAAGTAGGAATATTATGTATTCCATACAGGTAAAAACTGAATTTATTTGTTCATGCAGTTGCCTTTCCTTAAGTATTGGTTTAATTAATCATGGATGAATGCGAGTTTGGCTCTATTGGAAACCAAAAATAGTTGGGGTTCTAAGTGTATCTAATGTATTTCAAAATCATGGACAAATGTGTATTGGTGATTAGAAGATGAGAATTTTCAAATTGGAAATATACATTAGCAGTAGATACATATTTTTAGGAAGTCTCTGCTTGAAAATGTGTTTCTGATTTCCATGTAAATTTCAACGTGGTGTCTGGTTTTGAGTATTTTATGGAACGTTGTACTCTGCTAGGAGTTCTCTCTTGCTGGCAGCTTTTTCTCAACCATTGCTCTGAACCTGGGGAGACATCAGGGGGGAGGATCCTTCAATTTCTTTCTGGTTACTTGGCAGCAGAAATTCCTTACTGACCTCCAATTTGGCTTCCTGTAGCTGGGCAGCTAGGGGAATAGAGCCTGCATTTGGGAGAGGTAGAAGGTAGGGCAAGGCAAAAGTCAGGATTTTTTTGGCAATAGCTAAGTGGAAGCACATGTATTGAGGATATTCTTGTTCTAACCCCCTCCTATTCACCCCATACTTTGAGATGGCCAGACACACGACAATGGACAGATCAGATTCACAGCAGTTTGTTAGTCACATACACTCATAGTCCAGGAGGACACCACACACCACGCAGGGCCCTGCAGGTTGTACTTGGAAGCAGAGTGAACCGGCAGGGGCTGGGGGAGGCCGGCTTCGTAGAGACAGGAGGGTGAGGTGACCCTTGGTTCCCAAGGAAGGATGAGGGGAGACAGGTTAGTTTGAAGATAAGGGGGGCTGGAGCTGGTCTGTCTGATACTGGAATGACCCAGGGAGAGAGCGTTTCCTGCTGAGTAGGGGTGGGGTGGGGTCGGAGGATCTTATCTGGCAAGAGCAGAACTCATAGCTAACCTCTTCCGACTCTCTAAGGCTCACGGATGTCCAGGTACACATGGAATTTTAGTCCTGACAATACAGTTCTCAGGACTGAAAGTTTAGTGGGGGAACAAGGGAGGAGCAAGTAGTACCTCAGCCAACTGCTGAGGGAGGCACTTTTTGGGCCGGGGTTAGAGCCACTGCAGGTCTCTGGACCCCTAGAAAGATGAGATCAAGTGGGCTCTACACAGGGACTAGCAGTGAGTATCAGGGTTCTAGCCATATATGATAGGTTGAGTCAAGGAGCCAAAAACCGGTAACGTTTGTCAGAGACAATAGAGTGTAGTGGCTAAGGGAGTGCACGAGTTGGCATGGCTGGCTTACATCTGGGCTCTTATCAGATCTATGGCTTCTGGAAGGTTAATTTCTTTATACTTCTGTTATCTCGTTAGTAATAGGATAGTCACTGCAGAGGTGGTTGAAATGTTAAATGAGGTAATACCTGTAAGCACTTAATAAATACCAGCTCTTATTAATGATTGGGTACATAAGTTACCCCAACCAGCTTCTGAGGGTGAGCTAACCAGTGGCCAGTCTTAGCCCAAAGCAGTAGTAGTTAGGGTTGAGGGCAACGTGGTATCATTAAGATCACCTAAATCATACCTGAGCTTCTTCATTTCTCTTTACAAGGTCTTGAGTTGACACATTTTATTTTTATTTTTTTAAAGATCATATTTATTTATTTGAGAGAGAGAGAGCATGAGGAGGGGGGAGGGACAGAGGGAGAAGTGGACTCCTCCCTGAGCAGGGAGCCTGACCCAGGGCTCGATCCCAGGACCCTGGGCAGACACTTACCATAACCAACTGAGCCACCCAGGCGCCCCAAGTTGACACATTTTAAAGGGTTACTTAGAAGCTTTGCATTTAGAAGATCCAAAGGTGTATTTTAAATAACGACCGTTTAAAGATTCTATCTAATGGTATTGGTATTTCAAAAGCAGAACACATGCCTATTAGATAAAAGGCATTCGGTAAATGTTTATTGAATAACCTTTGAAAAATGAGCCATTATCACTATCAAAATGAGGAAATTTCCCCCTAGCTTCATCTGTAATATTTAGAGGTAAATTGAACAAATGATTAGTTTTAGTATAATATGAAGAGGTTGTTCTAGAATGTTCATACAAAAGGCACTTTGGTATTGCATTCTGGTTGAAGAAGGAAACTTGCTTTGTAGCTTCAGAGCATAGCCAGCACATACGGTTTGTTTGGGTGCCTGGCATAAGGATACTCCTAGGAAAGCAAGCCCTTCCAAGCCATCTACTGTGATAGTGATAGGGAATAAAAAGTAGAAACAAATATTAATTTTTTTGTAATTGGGGGGACATTTTATATGGACTAATTTCTCATTAGCCCCCACTCCATTTTTATATAACTTCCCACCTAATTGTTTTGTTGAAATAAATTGCAAAAACAGAGAGGAAAATTTGCTTACATGTCTCTATAATCCCTATTATGCCTAGCATGGTGGTTTTTTTTTTTTACATTTAGTATGTGTTCAATCAATATTTGTTAGTTGATTGGTTTTTACTGAACCATCAATGATTCTCAGTTGTGTTTGTGATTTTACCCTTGCAAGACAAATTGTTTTAGAAATTCCAAGTGAATGAATTGGACCAGGTGATCTCTAAGGATTCTTTTAATGCTAATACTCTATGATGATCAAATCTATCAAGGAGAAGTCTTGGTAAAGAAAAAAGAAGTTTTGGAAAAACCTGGGGATTTATTAGCCTTATACTGACACAGAAGGAATTCTGGTAGAATAAAATTCCATAGATAAAAATTATATACAATTACTAGTAAAAAAATCTGATAAATTAATAAACCACCTTTGGTGTAACTGAATGGAACCCAATAGGTTCTCTGGTAGGGCATGGAGTGGCGAAGAGTCCAAGGTTAATAGCACACTTTCTGTATTCTGATGTCTGGGTTTGATTCCTGGCCGCATCTTTTAACAGCTATGTTGGCCTAGGACAAGCCACTTCACCTCTCTGTGCCTGTTTCCTCATTTGTAAAACAATAATAGTAGTAAAGACTTTATAGGGTTGTTCTAAAGATTAAATGAATGAATTAGTATCCATAAAAACCACTTAGAGTGCTGTCTGTCACCTAGTTGCTATACACATCCTCCTGGTCATTCTTCTTGCTCTTCTCATAGATACACATAGCTGATTTCCAAGCAATCTCTCCATGCTTGGAGGCTAGAGAAGTTCATGGGGAAGTTCCTCCCCACCCCCCTTGGGATACATATATAAAGCTTTGCTCGAAGTCCTTGAATTTAAAAGCAGGCTGTTTTTTTTTTTTTTTCAATTCTCATTTATTAAGAGAACTTCTCCAAAAAAAAATCTAGTATTCATGGAATTGATGTCAAAAGGCCAGTGAGCACTATTTTCACTGAAGAAGTATCTCAGCCATCTCCCTGGAATGGTTTTAAAGCAATCTACTGCTGAAAGTGCTGTCTTTGATATCAATTGGTCATTAAAAGTCCCATGACACTTAACTAAGACTTAAAATTATTCACCTCTATCTCTTGGCAAGGGATCAAATTTGAGATTAAATTCCTTTTAAGTGGTTGAGGCATTTATAGTCCACACTGCCTGAAGCTTTCAAGCAGTTTTGTTTGACTTCAAGAGTAGTACCTTCAGGTGCCTGTAGATGAAGACACGCTTGTCACTCACAGGCTGTTGAGTCAATCACATTTAGAAAATGCACGTGACCCACTGGTTTACCGATTCTAATTTATTCTTTTTGTAAATTGAAAAACTGACAAAATTCCTTTGTCATTTTTAAATTGCTTAAAGTCTTCATTTTTCTATCTTCCTTTTTAGAAACTCCCCTGAGCACTCTTATCTTAGAAGTTCTTTGAGAAATGTTTTTTAAAAATTCCAGAGGTGATAAAGCTCAGAAGGGCCCATATAGATACAAAGTACTGAAGTAAAATATGATGCTAAAGGTTGTCAAGAGAATAAACTGGACTTTACTGTGATAATAAGAACCTGGTAAAAGTTTGAATGGAATTCTTATGATTTCTAAATTCTTTCAGAGAATCACAGTTAGTTACAGACAAATGTTCCAAGGCAGTAACAATCCAATTTTTGAAAAGTTAACTTCTCATGGACACTCTTAAAACCTTATGAATGCTATCAAGCTTCTCAGTTGGGATCTTCCACTGTAAAGATTTTGCCCTTGGATTGTGTCCAGATCCCATTTCATGCAATTTCGATACAAATTCCCATGTACTGAAGACCTCGAATTCTAGTCGAATATTTCATCCTACTTCCAGCTGGTGTTTCTCATCCCTGATCTTCTCTGAGCCTCTTCATACACTCGCTCTTGTTTTCATCAGACCGTTGCTCTTCGGGAAGGACTGGGAGGGCGCGGCCGGGCTTTCGTTTTATTTATGTTTCCTTGACCCAGGCAGCGCCGCTCCGAGGTCTGTCCTGCGTGGGGTCGCGTTGACAGCAGGAAGGCGCGAGCGCCCACGGGCCGCGCGCCGGGGGCGTGGCGTGGGGCGGAGCCTGGGCGCGGGGCGGAACGTGGAGGGGCGGGGCTTGCCCGCGGAGCGCGGCGGGCGGGCGAGTGCCAGGTTGGCCGCTGCCGGCTGAGTCCGCGGCTACGGCGGCGGTGGCCAGAGCCGGATGCTCGCGGGCTCCGTGCGGCTCGAGCCGTTTTCCTCCCTGGTGCAGCGTCAACTTGCCCCCGCCGGAGAGGGACACTTCGCGGCGCTCTGCTCGAAAACTCCGGTGTCTCAGCCTCGGGGCTCCTCGGGAGAAAGCCAAGCGCCCCCAGGTGAAGCCGGTGTCCCAGAACGGCCCCGGAACGCCTGCCGCCAGCTTGCACCTTTTGGGAACCGCGACCGCCGAGCGTTTTCCAGCGCCTGCAACGCAGGGCGCGCGGGGAGAGTGGGGTCCACTACGTGGGAAGGGGCGACGAGGACACCGATGATGGACGCACAGACCGGGCGCGCGGGCTGTTGCTGTCTCCTTCTTCTGGCTCTCGCTGGGGCTACTCGGAGCGAGGGCGTGCAGAGCTGCGAAGAAGTTCGGAAACTTTTCCAGTGGCGCCTGGTGGGAGCTGTCAAGGGGCTGCCGGATTCGCCGCGGGCAGGTGAGGTGAGGCGCGGCGGGCGGGCGGGCGGGCGCAGGGCGCCGCGGGCCGGGGGCGTCCTGAGCGCCGACTCCGCGCTCTCCGGGCCCTCGGGGTGGCCGTTCGTGGGAAGATGACCTTTCAGGCGCTCCGGCCGGGCAAGGTGAACCCTGGCGAGGCCTCTGGGGAAGCTCGGTGTGAACATCCCGAGCGCAGCGCAGCTGCGGGGACTCCCTGACTCCGCCTGCGGCTAAGCTGGGCTCCGGGCGTTTGCCGCCCGCGCTGGCTCCCTTCGTCCCTGCTGATGCGTCGGAAGAGGCCGGCAAAGCTGACAGCTGGGGACAGCGCGGCCTGACTGCGTTTCTGTTGCGAGTGGGAATTTCACCACTGCCCCGCCGGGGGGCCTCGGTTTGCTGCTTTCTCGTGTCGTGGACAGAGTTGGGTTGGTCGCTCCAAGTTTGATGCTAAAAATACAAACCTGTGTTCTTCTCTTTTGCTGAATGGGGCATTGACAAGGGCAACCGGTCTCCTTTTAAATTAGGACTCGGACCCGTACACCCACACTGGTGTGACCCTTAGCCGCCTCTCTGCGCCCTGGCACCAAGCCCTCCTTGCGGGAACCTGAACTACCCAGTGTGTCTCGCAGACCCCTGGGTAGTTTCAACCCCTGAAAGGTGTGACGGCAACAGGCGATCAAATTGAACGTATCGGGAAGCCGCTCACTAAACATGGATGAGACATAACCGGAGATTGAAGGGGGAAGAATACGGTGAGCGTAGCCGGTGTAGATGCTGCTTCTTGTAAGCGCCGTTTGCCTGCACCTTTACCCCTTGCTCCCCACTCCTACTGCGCAAATTTCCTTTTGCTGGCGGGATTTCTAGTTTTCATTTGGTCTGGAAGATTAGGTCTTAGTTGTCAAAGGCAATAGCAGGTGTTTGAAGCTAAGATCTTACTGGAGTAACGCACCCTGATTATGAAGTCAACACACAGACGAATGCTGTGAGCTTATTGGTTGAATAAAGAATTTGTAGAGGATGCCTGGGTCCAAAATACGTCCTCTGCCTGAGTTTTTAGGGCGAAAAGACTTGCTCTTAGCACTATGGAGCTGTAGCTGTCTTGCTTGATTGTTTTGCTGGTTGTGACCCCTGTTCTCCAGTCATCTTGCAAGGAAAATCTGAGCATTTGGGAACATTGAATCCATTTTAGTTTACATGACCAGTCTTTAATATTTGAAATATTTCAAGTATTTATTTGAATGCCTATTCAGTACTAGGTGCTTTTCCTATACTACTTGAAACAAAATAGTTGATATTTTCAGCTTAGGGCAATTCTCTCCTCAAACAACAGTACCCCCTTAAAACCTATTCTTGTTATCAGTGCGTTCTTTTTATTCAAAACAAAGCAAAACTAAACCTCGCTTATCAGTAGCTCATACTACTAAGGTGGGAGTTGTGTTGGGGACAGGAACAGGGTGAAGGCACTGAACTGCATTATTAGATTTTACCCCACAAATGGCATAATTTTGGCTGATATATTCAAGAAACGTTGACAGCTCCCCAGTAAGGCCTTGATTTCCCTGCCCTTCTCATAGCTCAGTATTTTTGGTACCTGCTGAATGTAACACACTGATGTTACATTTCTGGAACCTTGTGTGTGTTTTATCTCTTTTGAAGAGGAACATTCCAGAGTATCAATCACTGGTATGCCTTTTTACCAGGATGTAAGGGGAAGCTCTGCCCTACAGAGAAGGAAATGGTGTCCTTATTTGCATTTGATACATATGACCCCTGAAAAAGAGCCAGGATGGGAAGCACCTTCTTTTCTATAACATTCTGGATTTCTTCCCCATTGCTAGTACCTTCCTTTATCTGTGGCTTAAGGTGAGGGAGGAATCCTAGCAGTACCCATGAAAGGGGCTGTGTGGCGTTGCACTCTTAGGGACATCAGGGGAGCTGGTGAAAAGAAGGGCCAAATTTTGTTGATATTTGCATTAAGAAAAAGTCACATGAAAGTATTATTCTGAATTAGAATGACCTTGATTAGAATCATTCTTGTCTCTGTATTGTTAGTGATTGCTTTATTTGAATAATTAAGTGAAATACTAAACTCTTTCTTTTGACATTGATGCTACTCTTCTTCCCACTATAACAATCTCATTCCCAAATTGAGTAAACCACACGTACGACGTGCTTCGTAACTGCTCTGCTTTGTTTTTGTATTTATATATGATCTATTACACTTAGCTTGATTGAGTATAGCAGTTGGGTATCTTATTTTCTAACATCATCCTCAATCTCGAGAGAGAACAATAGTTAATGTAAGTGGTCATTTCCACTTAAGAATACAAATATTGATATTCCTTGTAATAAATGTATTTATTTGGCACATGGGCTTTCACTGACTAAAACTAATACATTTAGGGGGCGCCTGGGTGGCTCAGTGAGTTAAGCGTCGGATTCTTGATTTCGGCTCAGGTCATGATCTCAGGGTCCTGAGATCTGAGCTTGCTTAACATTCTCTCTCCCCCTCTCCCTTTGTCCCTCCTCCCCCTAGAAACAAAAAAAAAAAAAAACCAAAAAACAGAAAAACAAAAAACAAAACAAAACCAAAAAACCACACTAACACATTTAAATCTGATACTTGTTTCCTTGAAAGGTGTGTGTGTGTTTTGTGCTTGCTTCATTTACTGTCTATAAGTGGTTAATTCCTGAGAGGTCTAGTCAGAATCCCGTTTTTATAATACGGTAGAACAACTTTTTATAGTTTTCTTCCTACATTTGTGAATTTTACATCTTTTGAAAACTATGTTACCCAATTTGGAATTATTAAAATGGTGAGAACAGCCATTCAAGTCATTTCTCAAATTCTCCTCACCTTTGTTCTCTATCCTGCTCCAATTCTTTTAAGCCCTATTGAGCTCCTAAGGATGTTGGATGAGAAATGTAAAAAAGGAGAGAAGGTGTAAATGTGATTAGAATTACAGATTTCACTGCATTCTGATTTTATTTCCTAAGTAGTAGTCAAGGTGCCCTTTGCTCTTGTTTATTTTATTCAGAAAAAAAACTTAGTGAAAATGTCTTTTAAAGGTCCTTTTATTTTTATTTTATTTATTGGGGAAGAGGGATAATGCCTTCCCATTGAAATTCTCTTCACATATGCATTGTTCACACTTGCATTCTTTCCCTTTTTCAAGAAGGTAATTCAGAAAGGAGAAGCTCATAAAAAAATCCAAGACTATATTCAGGTAATTTATATACCAACTGGTTTTAAAAAAGTGGATGTTCATTGGTACAAGGAGTAGTTTGTGAAAAGTAACTTTTTCTTGGTAGCTTTTGCCCATAAATGGGATAATAAAAATAAACTTGATGTGGCAAATTCTGATACTAAAGGACACTTTAATGCTGTATAGTTTTATTTTTTTAACTGCTTTCCTTATGATCTAGTCTTATAATTGCTTCAAGGACAGTGTTGATTCATTCTCACCCCCAACAGAAACAATCTACCTGGTAACCTTGGAATTTGGAATTACAGACATTGGGTTTCAAAACTTGGTTCTGCCCCTTGTAGCTGTGGGACCTTGGTTAATTGATTATCCTCTTCGAACCTCTGTTTTTTCATCTGTAAGATGGGAATATTGGTTCTTAAGCAGTTGTTGCATAGATGAAATGATGTGTGTGTGTGTGTGCAAAATAGCACAAATCCAGGCACATAGTACGTGCTCACAAAATGCACTGTTGTCATTACAGTTTTTTAGTGTCTTGATTTTTACCTAGACGTGGCCTTTAAGGGTGACATTTTCGTTTTAGATCTTTATACATCAGAAAATTTTTTTATGATAAATAGTTTTTTTTTTTGGTCACAAATGATTGTTTTTAAAATTGGGAAATAAGCATCTATTCAAAATGGAATTTATTAGGTTATAGTGAATCTTTTGTTTCTGTTCATGAGCTAATAGAAGCTGTAAGAAAGAAACCTATCTAAATGGTTTTTATTAGGTTACGGTGAATATCTGTATGAATACATAGGTGTATTTCCGTGAACTGCTGGAAACTACGGAACAGCCCTGTGTTGCTGCAGGCTGCGGAGCCCGTAGCAACCGCGTTTGCTACCCCCGGCTTCAGGGCGGCCAAGTAGCGCCTCTAGCGTGGCTTAGGGATGTGTACAGTTAACTGGCTGGTGGCCGTAGGCTTTCATTGATAGTAATCTCAAGTCGGGACTCTTGTTTCTCATGCATTTAGCCCTTTCTGCTACTTGAGCAACGTAGTTGTGGTGATCGCATTTCCAAAGCCATAAATGGGTCTGATGTTGGGGCAGATTATTAATATCAGGATGGCCCTGTGTTGAAGCCCATCCACCAAAACCCACCAGAAACAGCCCTATAATCAAATAAAGTGGGTTCGTGTTGCTTGCTGCGGCAAGGGCCATCACTCACCACAGGAGCTCTGAGGGTCCTGGTGAAGGGCCACCCGGGAGGGGCTTTTTCGAAGATTTGGGCTTGTGCTGGGTGATATCACAAGGACTGTTGGATGAAGCAGGGCAGTTCAGGAATTGGGGGGTCTTTGTAACTTGCTTAGGCGCTAGGAGGGTTAAGGTGGGGATAGTGGTCGTTATGGAAGAAGCAGCAGGCCTCTTGTTGGTCAAAAGAGGGGGCTGTTGAGTCATTTTTGAGGTTGTAGAATATCCTGGTGGTTGTCCTGCCACACGCAGGTCTCTAGAGGCTTTGTCCACATCATTACTTTCTGAGTCTGTGCAAGTTGTCTGTGTTGACTTGTGAACATCAAGACTTAGTTCCAGTGTCAGGGAAGCATATCACTTTCTCCTCCGTGAAATCGAGTGTGTGTTGATGGCTCTGAGAATCAGGTGTGTCATTTTTACCCAGGCCTTCAGTGACCCTTACTGGTAGGACAGAGAATATGATCTTCTACTTTAAGGCCACGGAGTATGACTGTCCGTCAGGGGCCTGAATTGCACTAATCACACCCCAGTTCCTCATACTCAGCTTACTAGCAAGTGCGTGTCCCCATCCGCCCTCCATCCCACAATTTAAGTTCCTTTATGCCAAGTGTCCAACATCCTGTATTTGTATAATTGGCTTTAGGAGAGGTGCAGTTTGGAGAACTTAATAGCATTCTATCCTCCCCCCAGCCAGTTTCCAGCTTGTCCAGAACTTTCTGGAATATGGATTTTTATCTTGTCTCTGTGTGTGTGTGTGTGTACAATTTACTTTCCAGGTTTGATAAGAAGACCTTCTAAGTCTATAATATTTATTTTGTCATTAACCGGTATAACACCAACAGCAACATTCCAACAAACAGAGGCCTCTCTTAAACAGAAATGATTTATAAATCAGTGGTCTCTTGGTATAACTATTGAAGAAACCATAAACCTAAAAATGGGGTCACGAGAGACTTTGGTCATATGCTTTGTTGGAATAGATTGTGAATGTGGTGCCTGATCTGGTTGGTTAAGTGACAGTAGCTTTACTTTTAATAGAGAGTAGTCATTTTCCATATCTACCTTTCTTTTATAAAAGCCTGACCTTCAACTAGAAGAAAAGACAACACCAACTATGTCCTCAATTCTTCCTCTTTTCAGCTTTAGAAATTTCAAATTTCACTAACGTCAATGTTAAAAATCACCCTAAGGTGATTAGTCATTCTTCTACGAGTCACAGTATATAGGACAGCTTTTAAAAAAGTTATTATTCTATTGTTTTAAAAATTATTTATTTTATTCTATTTTATTTTAATTTCAGTGTAGTTAAGATACAGTGTTATAGTAATTTCAGGTGTACAATATAGTGATTCAGCAATTTCATATATTACTCCATGCTCAATAAGATAAGTTTACTCTTAATCTCCTTCACTTGTTTCATCCATTCCGCGCCCCCCCCCCCCCCCCCCTTTTTTGTAACCCCCTCTTTTTTCTCCATAGTTAAGAGGTTTTTTTTTTTTTTTTTGGTTTGTCTCTCTCTTTTCTTTGTCCTTTGTTTGTTTGTTTGTTTGTTTTTTAAAGATTTTATTTATTTATTTGAGAGAGAGAGCATGAGAGACAGAGAGCATGAGAGGGAGGAGGGTCAGAGGGAGAAGCAGACTCCCTGCCAAGCAGGGAGCCCGATGTGGGACTCGATCCTGGGACTCCAGGATCATGACCTGAGCCGAAGGCAGTCGCTTAACCAACTGAGCCACCCAGGCGCCCCCTCCTCTTATTAATGTGTTCTATCACATTGATTTGCAAATGTAGAACCACCCTTGCCCTGTTTGTTTGTTTTATTTCTTAAATTCCACAGATGAGTGAAATGATACGGTATTTGTCTTTCCTTATTTCACTTAACATCATACTCTCTAGATCCATCCATGTTGTTGCAAATGGCAAGATTTCATTTTTTTTTTTCTGGCTGAATAATATTCCATTGTGTGTGTGTGTGTGTGTGTGTGTGTATACATACATATATATAATATCACCTCTTCTTTATCCAATCATCTGTTGATGGACACTTGGGCTGCTTCCATAGTTTGGCTATTATAAATAATGCTCCAGTAAACATAGGGGTGCATGTATCTCTTTGAATACTGTTTTCATATACTTTGGATTAAATACCCAGTAGTGCAATTACTGGATCATAGGGCAGTTCTATTTTTAATTTTTTGAGGACCCTCCATACTGTCTTCCTCAGTGGCTACACCAGTTTGCATTCCCACCAGCAGTGCCCCAGTGTTCCCTTTTCTTCACATTCCTGCTAATACTTATTGTTTCTTTTAAAAGCTATTTTTAAGATTTTAAATTTTTTAAATTTTAATGTTTTATTGAAGTATAATTGACATACAGTATCCTTTAGTTTCAGGTGTACATCATAGTGATTTGGTATTTTTATGTATTGTGAAGTGATCCCCACAATAAGTCTAGTTACCATCTGTGACCATAAAGAATTATTACGGTATTATTGCCTATATTCCCCAAGTTGTACATTATAGCCCCATGACTTATATATTTTAAAACTGTAAAATCTTAATTCCCTTTATCTGTTTTGTCCATCCCCTTGCCCCTTCCCACTTGGGTAACCAACAGTTTGTTTCCTGTATGCATGAGTCTGTTTCTCTTTGTTTTGTCTTTTCTTTTTTTTTTTTTTTAAATTTCACATATAAGTAAAATCATCCAGTACATCCAGTATTTGTCTTTCTCTGTCTGACTTATTTCACTTAGCATAATCCCCTCTAGGTCTTTGATTAGCCATATCAAGTTCACATATGGTTTCTATGTAAGTTGAATGCATAATGCACTTTTATAGAAGGAAAATGAGATTTTGTACTTTCATGTTTTTATGAAAGAATACTCATTCTCTTGAAAATTCAAAGTACTGAAAAGTATAAAGAAAGCAAAATTTACCATCCAGAAATAACCACCAGTAACTCTTTGCATTACCTCTTTGAGAATCATTGGCACAAACTCCCCAACCCATGGCTCCTTCACACACGCACGTTATATAGCTGACTGGCTCAGGTCTTGGTTGAAATGTCAGCTCTTTGGAGAGGCTTTTCCCAAAGTTCACTGAACTATGGTCCCCCAGTTATTACTGTAGAATCCCCTTTTTTCTTTCATGGTGCCCTACGTTTTTTCTTTCTTTTTACTATTGCTCGGTCACCACTAGATTGTGTGCATGATGAGAATAGAGAACATGTCTATCGTGCCTTGTGCTTGTTACCGGACTCTTTCTCGGTTCTTACCGTCTCCCAAAAAAGGATGTTGAAGAAAGGCCAGGTTCACGGGCATGTGACCGGTGCACTCACAAGGTGCCACTGTCAGAAGGGCCCCGTGCTCGGTTTAATGTTCCGCTCTTGCCATCCTGAAGTGTGACCAGAGTCCTGCATTCTCCTTTGGCTCCGGCCCTGTAAATTCGGTAGCCAGGACGGTTGGCTGCCTTAGTCACTGAAGAATATCTGCTGCGTAGAGCGGTGTCTGGCTTGGAATAAGAACTGAAATAGTTGAAGAATTTGCTACATCCTTTGAACCTCTCAGATTGTTAAGTTAAACTCTAGAAGTCAGTGCACAGATGGATAGTCAGTCTATCCAAGATTCTGCTATCTCTGTATCATGATATTTTTAAAGTTTTCTGGTGTTGTGTAAATGGGTTAAACATTGGCACCTGTGTTTTTTATTTCTTCCCATCAGGTCCGGACCATTAGCCCAAAGGCCTCCAGTACCAAACCCAGATTTTTACACAGCCAGTTGCTTTAAATATAGCTCAAATCAGCATTTTTTTAGTCACTTAGAGCCTGCTTGCTTTGCCTACTCCACAAAACACCCAACATCTGCTAGCCGTGGCTAAAACGCTCGGGGGGGCTATAAAAGACCCAAGCCACTGCTGCCTCTTGAAGCTCTCTGACTCAGAGACTGCCCATCTTGTTGCTAAGCCATCTCACCGAGATACGAGATAAACGAGCCCCTTCTGCTGTTCCCCTCTGTCCTGGGCGTTTCCTTGTCATCTTCCTCTTCTAGGTGGAGGCCCTGTATTATTTTCTCCGGAAGGTCTCTTATTGTGAGGGACAGCCCTCCTCATGCAACCTGTCAAAGTGCCACTCGAATAAAGCTGCACGTGTCCTACCACCGTCCCGAGGTCCTGTCTTGGCCTTGATCAGCCCTGAAATCCTCAAACCTACCACGTATAGATCAGTACTTAGTTATTTCCCATATGAGGTAGGGACTCAAAGCAGTAATGCCAATTTTGAATATATTTCTTTCCCTCTGCTTGACTGTAGGCTATTTGAGAGTAGGGTCTGTGATCGGTATATCTTTATGTTCTGTGATTAGGCCAAAATTAAGTAAATTTTGATTTGTAGAATTAATCTTATATGTGTACTTACCCAACAGACTCAGCTTATTGTGTTTACTTATGTTTTCTATGCTGAATATTAACAGATATGGGAAATGGGAAATGTAGGAGGCGAGGTTTTAAAAAATCTTCTGACCTGGGCTCAGTTGTGTTGTTGAGTAAATTATTTTCGAGGACTCAATATTTTCTTATGTACCTCTGCCACAAATTCTAGAAAGTGATCCAGCCCTTTTAAGTTTAAACTTAAAAGAATTTTTATCTACATTATCCAGTATCTTTAAAACAGAGTAATTGAATTGCCAAACAAATGTCTGGAAGAACGTTTCCTCAAATGTCCTGTAAGGAAAGGAAGATTGTTTAAGGGATTCATTTACACAGTTTTTATCATCATGTAGACAGTGACTAATCTGACTTTGAGCATTAATTTGTCTGTTGGGAGAATGGAGAAATATAAGGTGACCAAATGTAATTTATATTTGGCTCTGGATTGGTGGGTTTGTGTTTTATTTGATTTTTTTCTTCCTCCACCCCCCCTTCTTTTTTTTTTTTTTTTGCAAAGTGGTTTCTTTCTGTGAGGAAATTAATAGTAAGGAACTAGAAAATGATTAGGTTTTTTCATTTCCCACACTTGTTAATTCCGTGTCGGCAATAAAGCACATATCACTTATCTATGGAATTATTCCTGAGCTGGGAAGATGGTTTGTTACAAGATACCAGCCTGGGGTGCAGACTCCCTGCAGACCGAGTAGAGAGACCAGGCCTTTCAGAATAAGCAAACAAATAATTGCTGCTAAATCGCAAATCATGATATGTGGTAGCAGGTAAAATCTGTCTCCAAAGTATTTCCAACAACTCCGATTTTAGAAATACTCACCTAGTCTTTAGACCCTCTTTCAATGATACTTTGAAAAAAACCTTTTTTTTCCTTTATGAAGTGTAGTTGGTTATTAGGGTATCTGAGAAAGGTATTAGGAAATTCTACCTAAATAGAAGGATTATTTAAGTCAGCTGATGAGACATGCATATTTTGATATGGTTCAGCTATGAACTTAAATTTGTGTTTCAAATGCAGTTATATTTAGAAGGCAGTAAACATTTCTTGTTTTATAAATTGTTTATTACTCTTATTAGGGTAATGGGTTTGAATGACTAGTTTCCTCTCCTACTGTGCTATGATAACCAAATTTATTTTAGCTTTTGTAATTGCATATAGGTAATATAATTAAGTAATCTTTGCAGCTATCTTTTTAGAGCTCATAGTCTTTTGCTTTTCTTTGTCTTACAGTTTCAAGGGACTTTAGTTCATGATTTCTTCAACATCCTTCTTTGAGAGAGGGTAAGAACCGGGAAGGAGTCCGATAACAAGCACAAGACTGTGCCTTCATTGATCAAAGGAACGTAAACATCATTTCTGGATGTCCTTGTTCATTACATATATATTCTTTAAATGGAAGATTGTCAATATTAAATTACCTGTTCAGATTTATTTGCCTTTTGAACAACTCTCTTATTTAGTAAGGTTGTAGCAAGTTACATTTGGTTCATTTTCTTTTGATCATTGAAAATGTCTGTGTTTAATGAGCTGAAGCTGAAGTAGGTCAATAAAATGAAGAGATTAACAGTCTGTTCTCACCAGGCTTGGAATACATTTCACTCTGGGGGAAAAAAAAGTCATTTTTAACAAAGTTTTTTGATCAACTTAAAAGGTGAAGGAAATAGAAATAACATGGAAAGACTGAAAAAGCTGAGGAATCCAGGAGTCCTTCAGGGTCCTGTTTGTCAGGTGAAGGTATGAGGATCTGTGTTTGTATAGTTAAAGAGCTTTAGTTACAAAACTAAATTTTACTTTTTACTTTTTTTATAAGTTCAGGGGCACAAATAAGCTTCAGGTTATTAAATATTTAATATTCTACTCACCTTTGGAGATAACTTACATGCAAAACAAGGAAGAATAGTAGGTATGACAAAGCATTGAAATGTTGCCATGGGATAAACAGGAAAAAACATTTTACTTTATAATTTATCCCAGATAATGGTCACATATTTTATTTTTTTTAAAGATTTTTATTTGAGAGAGAGAATGAGAGAGAGAGAGAGAGCACATGAGAGGGGGGAGGGTCAGAGGGAGAAGCAGGCTCCCTGCCGAGCAGAGAGCCCGATGCGGGACTCGATCCAGGGACTCCAGGATCATGACCTGAGCCGAAGGCAGTCGCTTAACCAACTGAGCCACCCAGGCGCCCATGGTCACGTATTTTAGTGAATAACAATGAACTCACAGTTTTTGAAATAGCTTAGTCTTGACTCTATCACTTACTAGCTATCTGACCTTTAGCAAACAACTTAACTTCTCGGAAAATATTTTCTTTCCTCACAGGAATGGTGATGGAGGTTTTTTCTTTTCCCTTTCAGGGGTTCTTGAGGACAACATGGTATGGGGAAAAAACTGTAAATAGTACCATTCTCTACAAAATGCTACCTAGTTAATTCTATTACACATGTTCTTTTTTGATACATTCTTTTTTTTTTTAAAGATTTTATTTATTTATTTATTTGACAGAGAGAGAGAGACAGCGAGAGCAGGAACACAAGCAGGGGGAGTAGGAGAGGGAGAAGCAGACTCCCCGCGGAGCAGGGAGCCCGATGTGGGGCTCGATCCCAGGACTCCGGGATCATGACCTGAGCCGAAGGCAGCCGCTTAGCCAACTGAGCCACCCAGGCGCCCCTCTTTTTTGATACATTTTATTTATTTATTTATTTTTAAAAGATTTTATTTATTTATTTGATAGAGAGAGACACAGCGAGAGAGGGAACACAAGCTGGGGGAGTGGGAGAGGGAGAAGCAGGCTTCCCGCGGAGCAGGCAGCCTGATGTGGGGCTCGATCCCAGAACCCTGGGACCATGACCTGAGCTGAAGGCAGACACTTAACGACTGAGCCACCCAGGTGCCCCTTTTTTGATACATTTAAACAATCCTTTATGCTGGATCAGGGAACAGGCAAAGAAATCATAGAAATCCCTTTTCCTTCATGTTTATAAAATACCAGTGTCAAATATTTTTCTCCCTTCACTCACCCTCATAGTATTAATCCTGTACTCTAGGAGTCATAGTCCATGTTATCATTCCTCATTTTAGTTAATAGTTTATTATTTATCCTTCAATTCTGTGGTAAATCCAACTTTGTTTATTCCTGTTACGTAGCTTAAGGACTAAAGACTGGCCGTTTACAAAATATTGTCATTTAAATGAATTCAGTGAAGATCCAGAGGGTGTTACTTTGCCTGGAAGGATGCTGAGTGACTGGTAGCAGGGATGGGTTCTACAGTATCTAACTGACTTCGGCAGGTGAGTAGGAGATAATTCTCTGCTGTGTCTTATCGTGTTTTTGCATGTCACAGTGCTGATGGGTCTTTGTGTGTCCCTGTGTTGGAGATAAGAACTTCCCTTCCACGCGAAAGACACAAAGGTGTGGTGTGCTGGCAAGTCTCTGCCCCTGCAGGTAGACGCCCCACTCTGCTCCGTGTCTGGGCAGTAAGCGGGCTATCAGTGGGCGTTCTTGCCTCTGGCAGTCGGAGGGAGGGAGGCAGTGGTTG
The DNA here is from genome assembly GCF_002201575.2 of Neomonachus schauinslandi. Classification (NCBI taxonomy): domain Eukaryota; kingdom Metazoa; phylum Chordata; class Mammalia; order Carnivora; family Phocidae; genus Neomonachus; species Neomonachus schauinslandi. Next base: position 18,598,397 of record NC_058405.1, on the reverse strand, counting down.
GGAGGAGACTGGGCAGGTGGACTGTGCTGGTCTCACTTTTACAGAGTCGCTGCAGGCTGCTTGCATCCCTTTAAGCCCCAGCTCTCGGTAGGTGACCTCACAGCTCTCTCTGGATTCTGCTAAATACCTTATTTTCCTGCCCCCTATGAGGTAGTAACACCTTCTTCTCCACAGTTACTAGCTCCGGTGGCGGGGGGGGGGGGGTACTCCAGTATCTCTTAGAGTCTTCCTATACCCTTCCCTTTATAAATATATTTTTTAAAGATTTTATTTATTCATTTGAGACACAGAGATAGAGAGAGAGAGAGAGCACGAGCAGGGGGAGAGGCAGGGGGGGAGGGAGAAGCAGACTCTCCGCCAAGCCAGGAGCCCGATGCGGGGCTCGATCCCAGGACTCCGGAATCATGACCTGAGCCGAAGGCAGACGCTTAACCATCTGAGCCACTCAGGTGCCCCTATAAATATTTTCTTAAATAATCCTATTTAACAGTCCCAATCTATTTCCTTCCAGGATCCTCTGTGACAAAACTTGATATACTTTAAATATTTAAACCCAGAGCTTTCAGAGAATATTTGATTTGTAATTAAAATGTGTTGAAACAGAAATCTGTTCTATAGTTAATTTATAAACGTTTTCAGAAGTTCCAATCAATGATGATTTCTCTACTCATATTCAGTTGCCTCGTGATTATGCTTTTATTAACTGTTCCTTTCCCTTCCTTTCCCTTCACCCCTTTTATGAAGGGCATTGGTGGTGCCTCGTTCTTTCAGGTTCAGTTAGAAATGTGACTAAATTGATAACACCCCCTAATAACATAGGAGGTTAATTCAACCCACTCCGCCAATTCAACGAGTTGCCACGTTCTCTAGATTGTGTTTCACAGATGCCCCGTAAGTTCTGTACGCACTCCCCTTGCCACCACTGGGCTTTCATCTGGTGCCTTTTCGTGTCTGGATTACCTGATTGGCCCGCGTCTGCTGTTGGTTCTTACCAGCTCACTTCCCACTTGCCTCCCGGTTGACTTCCGAGTAAAACTCAAATCTCATCTTTGTTTCTTGTGTTAAATTCTTCAGTGATTTTTCTTTGCCTTTCTTAAAAAAAAAAAAAAGAACATGATATTTGAATACATAACTTGTGTGTGATCAAAAAATATAAACTTTGTAGTGAAACAAATGGGGGAGAAACTCTGTGGCATTGCATCTGTACTTCTGTGCTGCGCAGCTGTCCAACGGTTAGCGTCCTTAATCACAAGTGAGCGCTTATCCGTTGGTAACAAAGACACTGATATTCCAAGGGAAATGAAAAAAGAACTTAAAGAGGAAATTCAAATGATATAAGTGACTAATAAGGATATGGAAGATGCTTGAGCTCAGCATTAACAGAAGAAACCTAATTTTTTTTTTAAAGATTTTTATTTATTTATTTGACAGAGAGAGACACAGCAAGAGAGAGAACACAAGCAGGGGGAGTGGGAGAGGGAGAAGCAGTCTTCCCACTGAGCAGGGAGCCCAACGCGGGGCTCGATGCCAGGTCCCTGGGATCATGACCCGAGCCGAAGGCAGCCGCTTAACGACTGAGCCGCCCAGGCGCCCCAAGAAACCTAATTTCTTATGAATATCACATTGTCAAGGATTAAAAATAGTGATATCTAATGTTCCCATGATTGTAGGAAATAGAGTACTCATTGACAGATACTGAGCAGGATGACTGATGATGACTGTACATTTGGGGAAATTCTTCAGTTATCAATCAAAATTTAAATTTTGTATACCCTTTGCCTAGCATTTCCAATTTATAGGAAAGTATTCCAACAAAGTAACTAGATAAACACATGTATATATATATCTATCTATACACACACACATATATGTATATGTATATATGTACATATACATTGCACAGAAAAACTGCAGCTAATGTAAATATTAATATCTATTGAATGATGAATTATGGAAAATCACATGTGGACATTAAAACAGGAGAGGAAAAGCTAACCAAATTAGGACAGACAAATGGCTTTTACAACATTTATGAAAGGAAAAAACAAACTGTAGCCTGACTAAAAGAAAAAAAAATACACACACACACGAGTTATCAGTTTATGTATGAATATACCCCAAAACAAAGTACACAAAGTACCATTAATAGTAGAGACCTTGAGTAAAATCAGGAGGATGAAAGCCAAAGCAGGGAGGTGGGGCTGAGCTGGAAGGCCAGAGGTGCTTAGCTGTGGGCTGGGGAGGAGGCTGGGGAGCTGGGAGGGCCTGAGAGGTTTCCCTGCTTGCAAGTTAACAAGCTGGCATGTTACTGTTTCATTGTCGCTGACAGAAGACAAGAGACTCACCCAACAGTATGAGCATGGAGCTGGTTACCCTGCTCCGTGGGGGGGCTCTCCAGGGATGCCTGTACCTGTCGCACTCCAGGGGAGGAACACGGATGAGGGGGCGGGGGGGGGGGGGGTCACTTCTGTAGCGAGCTGAGACAATCCTGCTCTTTGTCCTGGGAGAAACTCCCCCTCAAGATTGCTTGTTGCAAACAGGAACACAACTGGACAAATGGCCCAAGTAAAGCGTAG
>NC_058405.1:18528121-18590821 GCF_002201575.2 Neomonachus schauinslandi | reverse complement strand
CTACGCTTTACTTGGGCCATTTGTCCAGTTGTGTTCCTGTTTGCAACGAGCAATCTTGAGGGGGAGTTTCTCCCAGGACAAAGAGCAGGATTGTCTCAGCTCGCTACAGAAGTGACCCCCCCCCCCCCCGCCCCCTCATCCGTGTTCCTCCCCTGGAGTGCGACAGGTACAGGCATCCCTGGAGAGCCCCCCCACGGAGCAGGGTAACCAGCTCCATGCTCATACTGTTGGGTGAGTCTCTTGTCTTCTGTCAGCGACAATGAAACAGTAACATGCCAGTTTGTTAACTTGCAAGCAGGGAAACCTCTCAGGCCCTCCCAGCTCCCCAGCCTTCTCCTCAGCCCACAGCTAATCACCTCTGGCCTTCCAGCTCAGCCCCACCTCCCTGCTTTGGCTTTCCCCCAATGAAACATACTTTTTCATACTTCCTACCTTCTCTTCACCTTCTCTTGGTCTCGTCTGGCCAATCTGAGTTCAAGTTTGTTTTGTTACTCATCAGCTTTGTGAACTTAGATAAATTTAACCATAAAAAAAACTCAGCTTCTTATTTATAAACTAGGAATATATTCTTATCTTGTATTTTTTTTTGTTGGTAAGGATACTATCAACTACCTAGTTAAAATCTCCTCTGACCCCCTCACTTATCTCTCCAGGAAAAAGAGATCATTTCTTTCCCTGTGGTCCCACAGAACTGAGTACGTACTTCCTTCATAGCGCTTTGTCACACTAATTAAATTTTTTACAAATGTGTTTCCCCTTAGACTGAGCCCTGAAGGGACAAAACTACGTTCAACCCTTTTTGGTATCCTTAATAATTATCAGAGTGTCTTGTACGGAACAGGTGTTTAATCGATATTTGAGGAATTCATTTGACTTACTAATCAAAATAAAGAACAGGAAATTACTCGGTAATTTAGCATAGAGAGAAGGCAGATCTGTATCTCCTAAACAGTCCTCTGAGCAGGGGTGCTTCGAGCCCGTTTATGCTACGGGGCTGCCTCCTGCTAGACACAACATGGAAGCTTATACCTGTATCAGTCTTTGGGATGCTGTTTTTATGAGCTCTGGTTGACCTCCAGGAGAATAACTGGCAAACCCAAACTGTGTTCTGCTGCATAATATTTCTGGTAGCTGTTTAATTAGTGTTCTCAGCAAAAAGTGTCTCACTAGCTTGGGAGGAATGCTGCATCCTAGGCATGTGTCTTAAAGAGGCATGATACGTATTAGTAGATTAAAGCTCTGAGAAGTACCACCCTTGAGAGAATCGATTTATTTGATTTTTAAGAAAACAAGTTTATTATATTTACATAGGGGAAAGGTTTTTTGACTTAGCTCGTTTTTATCATTCCTCTGAGACATTTTTTACTTAACCGCACTTAGAGAAGCCCTTCTTGAAAAAGTGGATAGAACAGATGGAGAAGGAAGAATTGCTAGATGCCCAGGTTTTTTTTTTTTTTTTTAAGGTTTTATTTATTTATTTGCGAGAGAGAGCAAGCGAGAGAGTGCACAGTTGGACAGAGGGGCAGAGGGAGAGGGAGAAGCAGGCTTCCCACCGAGCAGGGAGCCCAACACCAGGGCTCAATCCCAGGACCCTGGGATCATGACCTGAGCTGAAGGCGGCCACTTAACCGACTGAGCCACGCAGGTGCCCCAATGCCCAGTTTCTTAAGTAGCTTTCAGAGTAGAAGACACTCTGTAGGAGGGAAGGTGCAACACTGGGCATGTCAATACTGAGGCTACTTTGGTTTGTCACGGTGTCACACACAATAGATAGTTGGAAGCATGGGTCCAAATAGGGTGGCACAGATGAAGATTTGTAGATCACCAGGTGTGTAGATGAATCTCCTGGGGGGGTAGAACATCACTCAGAACTGAGAGGCAGAACCTGGGCAACACAAATAATTAAAAACAAGGAGAAAGAAGATAACCCAGGTATTCTAGAAGGCAAGGAAAGGAGAGGGTTTTAAAAACTGGGAAGCACATCATGTCGGATCCCACAAAGAGGTCAAGAGTGATTAGAAACGGATGATTGTCTCTTGGATTTGACAACTAGGAGTTCACCAGTTATCCAGATGTTTTCCTTAACCGAGAAGGGGTGAGGTCAGAATTGAGATTGCAGGATTGGTGGGAGAATGAAGTGGAAACAATTAATTCAGACCCCCCCTTTCAAGTGGGTTATTTCTGCAGAGAGGAAGAGAAAAAGCTTGAGTGTAATTGGTCATTCTTGCGTGTGTGTTTGTTTTACAGGGTCCGTGCTTTGTGAACATGCCACCTGGTTAAGAAAGTGATGGCTGACGGGCGCCTGGGTGGCTCAGTCAGTTGAGCATCTGCCTCGGCTCGGGTCATGATCTCAGGGTCTTGGGATGGAGCCCTTGGTTGGGCTCTCTGCTTAGCAAGGAGTTTGCTTCTCTCTATCCCTCTATGTGTTTTCTCTCTCTCTCTCATAAATGAATAAAATCTTAAAAAAAAATGATGGCTGAGCGCAGAAGAGGTGACCCAGTGAGGCAGAGATTAGTCACAGGGGCCTTCTTGGCTGTTCCGGATTTTTTTTTTTTTAAGATTTTATTTATTTGACAGAGAGAGACAGCGAGTGAGGGAACACAAGCAGGGGGAGTGGGAGAGGGAGAAGCAGGCTTCCCGCCGAGCAGGGAGCCCGATGCGGGGCTCGATCCCAGGACCCTGGGATCATGACCTGAGCCGAAGGCAGACGCTTAACGACTGAGCCACCCAGGCGCCCCGTTGTTCCGGATTTTGAACTTCATCCTAAGAGCAATAGAAAGCCATGTGAAATTTTTCAGCCTAAGTGCCACAATTTGCATTTTAAAAAGACCCTTCTTGTCTGTAGAGTAGCCACTTAACACTTCTGTTCTGGGTCCAAGTGGTGGTAGTACGGATGGAAAGAAGTAAATTTAAAAATTATTTTAGAGGTAGAATCAATATGATTTGGATTTCTTTTTCTTTTTCTTCTGCAACTGGAATCTATTAAGGTATTTCCCATATATTTTTTATGTTGTACATCTAGCTGAAATCAGTCCAGATAGACAAGAGGACCATATTGACCTTGAACTCATGGCTGTGTGAATAACCTTAATTATACTGCATGTTGTGTGTGGCTGATCATATGACTTACGCTTCTCACCTCATCGTTAATGCATGCTTATGCTGTGGGCCCCTTTAACTCTCTATCTGAGTGAGTTATACAACTCGTAGAGGAGCTAATAATTTGCGTCAGAAGAAGTCAAGCAATTAATTCAGTGTCTTGTTTTCAGTTACCTATAGATTTCTATTTTATGTGTTTGTATCATTGCTCTTCCAATACTAGTTTAAATCAATGCACAGAAATCCATATGGGTCTGAAAATAACAGTGGGAAAAGCACTATTAATCTGAGTCTAGAAATTATACAAAAAGTAAGAGTAGGAAAAATAACATGAAATCGAGTATAAGGTTAAGACATGAAATACATACATTTTAACAGAATGAGGCATCAACACTTGTGAGCCGGACTGAACGTTTTGGCTCTGGGTTTCCTATTAGCCACTGTGAAGAATGATTCAATTAGTTGCATGGCTTAAAGCAGTTATTGGAGAGAAAGAACAAGTAATGGGTAAGATGTTTTCCACAGGCCCTTCTAGAATAGATTATGTAATGATATGAGTATTTTAAGCCAGGAGGCAAGATGTTTTTAACTGTTGGGCAAGACCTTTGTAGACTATTTGGACTATGGTCTTTCTGGCCAGGAAAAGACTATAGAGAGGAGACGCCTTCCTTTTGTGAGAACTGTAATGGTGCCTGACGACAAAGTGTTAGATTGACATTAAGAAATTGTTAGAATAGAAGAAATGATCAGGTCAAATTTTTAAAGACGCTAAAACATTCTCCTAAAGATCATCACCTATGGAATGCTTTCAACAGGATATAGCAAGTCTGTCTAGGGTGTTTATGTAAACAGACCTGGACTTTATGAATTTATGGGGCATGGCCTACAAGTAAGTACCACTGCCAGTTATGTAATTATCAGACATTCCTGGGACAAGAAGTGGACTTCTTTCGGTGGGGTTGATGGCAGGAATAGATCAAAAAGTACAGTGGGCGAAGACTAGCAGAATATGGTGTTGTTTTTTTTTTTTAAAGATTTTATTTATTTATTTGACAGAGAGAGAGACATAGCGAGAGGGAACACAAGCAGGGGGAGTGGGAGAGGGAGAAGCAGGCTTCCCGCGGAGCAGGGAGCCTGATGTGGTACTCGATCCCAGGACCCTGGGATCATGACCTGAGCCGAAGGCAGACACTTAACCGACTGAGCCACCCAGGCATCCCAGAATATGGTGTTTTCTAAAGACAAAACACCATAACAGTTGGTCTGTACCAACTGTTTACTTACCCCTGCCCAATACTGTGACCGTGACTGACACTCCAAGGGCTTAGGAAATGCTGGACCTATTGGGGGCTGCAATCTGATAAGCACTGGGGAGAAGGAATTGACCCCTTTGTTGGAAATGGAATAAACACTAGGAGTATGATATAGGTCCTGGGATTCAGGTATGAGAGTAAGTCAAGACAAGGAGAGGCGTCAAAAATGTTGAACAGATTACAGGATGGATTTTAGGGACTTAATTGAACCCTTGACTATGATTCAGTTACGAGAATGTGGGGAAGGATGGAGCCCGTGGGTAGAAATAGGATGTCTCAGTTTAATCAAGAGCAGTCATCTGAATAGAATGCCAATTTTAAAATGAAGTATGTATTTATCACTTAAGTGGGATGTTTCGTTATCATGGCTACGTGAGAAGAGAAACGCAAATACCATTTATTGATAGCCTGCTGTACACCAGGTACTTGCTAGGGTTTTTAATCCATCGTTTGATTAATTTTAATGGATCTGAATGTAAGAGCACAACTTTTCTCTGAGAAGTGTAACCAATTTTCAAAATACCATTTATCTATTTTCTTCCTCTGGATTTCAGTTTTGCAGATGTAGTGTCTGCTACTCTAGAATTTCCCCATTTCCTGGGTGAAATTTAGATGTTCATCTGCTTCATTATTTAGCCACTAGGAAGAACTTCCTGTCCCTCACTTTTATTCTCTCTAAATTAAAAAAATTCAGGAACTTTTGTTGTTGTTGTTGTTAATACTAAATTTTAAGTAGTTCTGAAGAAACAAATGCTTACTTGAACGTAAAGCTTTTTAAGACATTTTTTATGTGCCTGACCAATTTTGAGTTTGTTTTAGGAAAATTCCTATCTATGGTACGTTCAATGATTACCTAATTTGTGAGCATCTATTTTAATCAAAAAAATTTTAGTTACTCTTCAAGACAACTTATAGACTAAAACAGAATTACCTTCTTTTTTCATTCTTTTTTTTTTTTTCTTGTTTGTCTTGGACAAACACTAATTAGCTGCTGGATAAAGGAGAAATTACAAGGTACTTGTCCTCAAGAAGCTGACAGTTTAGAGGAAGGAAGAAGATATGGAATAATATTATGATAAAATATTTTACATCGTATGATAGTGAATTGGGCAAGGGTTGAATAGAGTTCGAAGTAGGGATTGGCTAATCCTAATAGGGACCCTCAGAAAAGCGTGAGTTGAATATTGGAAGATGCGAAAGTTTTTAGTAGAAAGCATAGAGAAGGAGAGGGGTCAAGGGCATCCTATCCTGAGGGAGAGACATGGTGTAAAGGCTTGGAAATGATGGAAAAACATTATGTGTTCAGAGGATTCCGAGTAATTTAGTGTGACTGGAGTTGAGGGTGTGAGATGGAGTCAAGTGGGAAATGAGGCAAAGGTCAATGGCTCTCAAATTTTAGCCTGCGAACCAGAAGTTGTAGTGTCCCTTAGCAATTTGCCTTCTTCTCATTAACGATCTGAATGCGAAGATCTATAGACGTTTGGTTTTTTGTTTTGCTTTGTGTTTTGTGAAACACTGTTTTGAGGAGCAGGGACACACAGAAGAATTTTAAACTGGGATGGCACTGTTGTATTTTGTTGGATTGTTCACCCTGGCAACGGGACAAAGGGTGATAGGAAACAGCACAAAGTTAGAGGTACTACATTATTTAGGCAACAGGCTAAAATGCTGCAACAGGGGGGCGCCTGGGTGGCTCAGTTGGTTAAGCGACTGCCTTCGGCTCAGGTCATGATCCCGGAGTCCCGGGATCGAGCCCCGCATCGGGCTCCCTGCTCGGCGGGGAGTCTGCTTCTCCCTCTGACCCTCCCCCCTCTCATGTGCTTTCTCTTTCTCTCATTCTCTCTCTCTCAAGTAAATAAATAGAATCTTTGAAAAAAAAAATAAAATGCTGCAACAGGGATCACAATATATGCAAAAAATGATGATGATGATGATGATGATGATGATGATTAATTTTTTAAGGTAACTTTCTGTAGTTGAATAGCCCAAGGCTGCAGGGTGGTGCTGCCATCCTAGACACGTGGCTCCTAAGGCTTGTCTAGGAATTGTCAGTGGGAAAGAAGGATGGTGGGAACGAGAGAAAGTCTTATCATAAATATTTTTAAAGAGCTTCTCTGAGATTATATTTATATACTTTTGGCCTGAATGTAGTCACATGGCCATACCTCAGGCCCAGGCCCACACTGATAGTCAAGTGTGCCCTTGGGAAGACAGATTAGGTTCCAGGCCTGCACATGAATGTATACTTAGGGCTGTCTGAATGGTAAATTTCAAGGTTATAGCTGTTGGGCCCATCCAGATGAACCATGTAGATGGCTCACTGCCTTAGGAGGGGTACAGCTGGAGGCTCAGGACAGGGACACTGTTGCCTAAATCTAAGAGTGGTATTGTCCATAAGAAAGTAGCTGGGAGAAAGCCAGAAGGTGAAACTGAAGGAGCAAGAGGAAATAATGAAATGAATGGAGAGTCAAAAGCTAGGGAAGGTATGGTGGTTGATTTTATGTATCAATTCAACTGGACGACAGGATGCCCGGATAGCTGGTTAAACATCATTGGTGGGTGTGTCTGTGATGGTGTCTCCAGAAGAGATTAGCATCTGAACTGATGGATCAGAGTAGAGCGGATGCCAACTCTTCCTCCCCACTGGCAAGTGTGGGTAGGCATCATCCGACCTGTTGAGGGCCCTGATAGAACAATAAAGTGGAGGAAGTTTGGATTCTCGCTCAGCCTGACTGCATGAGCAGGTCTTGGTCTGGGACCTACACCCTTGATACTCCTGGTTCCCAGGCCTTTGGGCTCTGACTCAAATTTACAGCACCAGCTTTCCTTGGTCTTCAGCTTGCAGGCAGCAGACTGTGGGACTTCTCAGCCTCCATATCACATGAATCAACTTATATTTCCATGTAACAAGCCTCCCCAAAGTCACTGGTGTAAAATCACTGTGCTCACAGATTCTGTGGGTCAGGGACTCAAGTAGAGTATGGCATGTTTCTTCTCCATGATACCTGGGACCTTACCTGGGGAGACTTGAAAGAAAGCTGTGGGTGACTCAATGGGACTGGGGACTGGAATCATCCACAGGTGACCTCGCTCACATGTCTGGTGGTTATGCTAGTTGAATGTTGGGGCCTCAGCTGGGCATTGCTCTGAACTATCTACATATGGCCATTGCAGGTGATCTCGACAAATGGGGTGCCTTGGGGGTCCTCACAGCATGACTGGGTTATAAGGGCAAGCGCCTCAAGAAACAAGACATGGAAAATGCCAGTTTCTTAAATTCGGGGCCTAGAAACCAGCACAGATGCACTTCTGTCATATTTTTTTTGTCAAGCAATCACAGAATCCAGATTCAAGTGGAGGGGACCTATATCTCACCTCTTGATGGGGAAAGAGGTAAAGAATTTTGGAGCCCTGTTTTAAAAACTGCCAGAGACATACATAGAAGCACCCCGAACTCAACTTCTCTGCATAATACAAATGGAGGAACTATTTCAGTTTGTTGAAAGATTATAAAGCAGGAAGATGAAGTAGGCAGAACCCACATCAGGATGGCTGAGGGATATAGGAATAAGAATGTCTAATACTGCGTATTTAGTCACTGTACTTCTGCTCTGAAAACTCCCTAAGTCATTAGTATTTTCTACCATACAAATGCTTTCTCCCTCTCTGTGTATGTGTGCATTTATGTGGTGGTGAGGAACTAGGGAAATAGAAGTGAAGGGGAAGGAATTGATGGGATTGGGTTATTATGGTTTGGCACGGGAGAGAGAGCGAGAGCGAGAGCGAGACAGAGAGAGAGGGAAAGGGCTGGCCTTGGGGGGTGAAATGCAGGCCGGGGGCAAGAATTCTGTAGAAGCAGCAACTCAGAATATTCGCAGGAGCCTGGGGACTCAGGACCGTGGGGACATCTGAAGAGAATGTGAGATAGGGATGTGAATGAACTTCTGGTTGTAGGAGGGGAGGATGACAGCAATGAGCAGAGGGGAGAAGGTGAAACTATCAGTGAAAGTCTCAAAGGAGAAAGTTTTGTAGAAGAGATCAGAGAAGAAATTGACTGAAATCCCCATCGGAGAGCAGGGAGGAGAGAACCCTCATCTGTGCTGCCAGGTTTGAGAATAAACTTCTTGGGTGTGATGGGGTTGCAGGAGAAAACCAGATTGTGGTTGGGGTAGGAGGATGCAAGGGAGCTTTTGGAGAAGGGGGTGAACACAGGGGACAACCTGGGTCCAGAAAAGAGGGTAAGGGTTGTGTAGCTTGTTGGACCAGGTGAGCACCGTGAGGGTGAAATTATCAGACAGAATACCAGAGGGTTTTGTAGTCTAAGAAGTGGCCAAGAAAAGCTAGGATATGAGGCAAAGGAGTTTTAGTCTGGTAGTGTCTCCAAACATTGGTAGTAGGTTTCAGCCCAGAATCCAGCCGTGGCCTGGAGTTGGGGTTCCACCATTGTGTGGTGTGGTGGGGTGAGGAGGCGGAGTGGGCTAAGCGGGCCCCGGAGCTCCCGCGATGGGTCAGGACTCTGTGTGCACTGAGGCTTGCTGGTCAGCCAGGTGGTCGTCACTCTCTGGAGGTGGTCGGGTAAATCTCTCTTCAGATCTCTTTAAGATTAAGAGATTCTGAGTATTTGGAATTTTAGCAGAAGCTATGTCATGGCTCTCTCTATTCCTTTTATGTGATAGCTGGGTTTTTGTTGTTATTACTAGTGAAATTTTATTATTCTGCATGTCATTCCCTTAGAATATAAGAACAAGTTCTTCCTTGAGCTTCAAAACATGCCACTGTATTATTCTACACTTCTTAGTTCTCTAAATCAGGGGCAAACTACAGCCCTCGGGCCAAATCTGGCCATTCCTATTCATTTGTGCATTGTTGACGGGGCAGGTGTGAATTGTTACAACAGAGACTGTCTCTCCTTAAAGTTGAATGTATATATTTACTATCTGGCACTTTACAGAAAGAGTTTGCTCACTTCTGCCCTAAAGAGTTTCTTGTGCCCTCCTTTCTACCTGTCCTTCTACATATGGAGGAGCTCTTTGTATAATTATATATCTTCTATTAACTAGAAGGTCATGAGACATCTCCTTTCCATAATGGGCCTCTTCCCTGTTAACTCCTAAAATCTAACCAGCCGTTTCATGGCTTGATTATTTTGCCTTCCTAAGAAGATGTTGCTACATACCCTGAGCTCTCACATTCTCCTACCATCTTACTACTTTAGAACACCCATTAGAAGACAGATACGAAACGAGATGAGCTGCACACCTCAGATCTTCTGGTTGTACCATTTTGAGGGAATAAGTGCTATTGCACGGACAAGTAAGCCCATATTTCAGTACTAAGAAGCATCTACCTGACAATGTAGAAACTGTATCCCTGATTGGTTTTTTCCCATCCCCAGTCAGTATCTCCAAAAGACCCCAAGACATGTTTTGTGTATCCATGGTGAGTTTGGACTTGAGCAGTGCTATAGGAGTTGGTGCTCCTGTGTGGAATGAGAAGTCAGTTGCTCCTGTAGGGGTCATGTGCCATTTTTTGGTCACCATAACTGTATGCTAGTTTTGTTTTTTTTTTTTTGAAACCAGACTACCCACATCTCAGACATGCAGTTTGAGTAGGATTGACCCAGTCTTGAAATTCTGATTATCCTTTTTTTTAAAGATTGATTTATTTTATTTTAGAGAGAGGGAGAGAGATTGAGAGAGAGCTGGGGGGAGGGGCAGAGGATGAGGGAGAAAGAATCTTAAGCAGACTCCGAGTTGAGTGCAGAGCCCGATGTGGGGCTCAGTCTCATGACCCTGAGATCACGACCTGAGCTGAAACCAAGAGTTGGGTCCTTAAGCGGCTGCGCCACCCTGGTGCCCCCAATTTCTGATGATCTTAAACCAATCGACATAATTCATGTTTGGCCATAAAGAGTGTTTGGATATGGACACTTAAGCCAGCCAGAGCCCATAAAATGTGAAGTTTGCTTCGACTTTTGAGAGAGAGAAGCTTTTTCTTTCTTCTAGAAGGACTACTTGAAGTTTTATTTTCTCTTCTCCTGAGTGGTATGGACTGAATCACAGCAGACATTTTTTTTTTTTTCCTTGAGGCTAAAGTTCCCGGGGGTGCTCAGCATGGGGCAAATGAGGGTGGAGCAAAACCTATGGAAGACAGAGTGGCGAGACAGAGAGGAAACAAGTCTTCTGTGAAACTGTTTAAGCAGCAATGCCAAAGGTTGCTTAAAATTTACTTTATACTTTCAGTCTTTTGTACCAATTAAATCCCTTGTGGATTTTTGCCCGTTTGAGATGGATTTTTGTTTATTTTTATTCACAGACATCTGGGTGACACAGTTCCTTTTAGTGTGTGTGTTAAACAAACGTGCTGGTAGTGGGAGCTCCCATAGCAGAGCTGGTGAAATGTCAAGTAATAGAGTTGATTTTTAATACATTATTTATTTCTAGGCACACAAAAAAGCCCTGGTGATTTTTTGTGCGTTTTGAGTGCCAGTCACCATTCTGTACCCAAAACCACTCTGCCTGTTCACCCACAATTTCTAAGCCTGGCTTAGTTGGCTGGGCTTTTCTTTGGTCATGAATCAGTATTCCCAAGACCCTCTATATAACTTACTGATCAAACCATCCTTTCTTGCTACCCCCTTCGTTAGAGTATGAGCTGAGGCACTTTGGTTACAAGAAACACAATCTAATTTGGTTTGTTTAATACAAAAATAATTTATTAGAAGCCTTTAGATGTATCTTACAAACCCTCAAGTTATAGGCAATCGTTGGGCCCCAGAGAAGGACTAAATAAAGCATGATCTATATAGAGCCCTGACACTTTTCCTTCATTTCTCTACTTTGTACATTCTGCCTTTTGTCTCCAGGACGCTTCACTCCTAAATTATATATAAAACAGCTCTGATGTGAACAGACTCGACTTTCTGTGTTCCAATTCTACATTCTCAGATGCAACAATCTAGTTGGTTCTGTTTGCATCACATATTCACATTAAGTGGAACAAACTCTAATTACATGTGATGTCCCATGACACACATGTGCTATCAGGGGCCTCTCTCATGGAGGTATTGTTAGAGCAGTTCTCAGAGGAAAGCAAAGTTATTATGAGGTGGGCTGATCCCACAGGAATCGTACCCTGAGAAGTCATTTTGGCCTGAGCTCTGTTTATGAATGGGAATTTCTTCTCCTTCCCTACCCCTAGCCCCACCACCAGCAAGGTTTTTAGCCCATATCCATCAGTGGTTACAAATAGATAGATAAATAATGCTTTATTTTTTGGCCAGGTAGTTCAGAATCTCAGCTTCAGCCTAGCTTGGAGGAGCTCTAATGCATGGGCCTGGTTTCCTTCAGAGAAATAGTGCAGGTGGTCTTTTTTTAGGAGAGTTAGTGAAAGAGCAATAGAATAATTTGGGGGCTCTTTTAAAACTGAGGGGATGAGGGGCACCTGAGTGGCTCAGTTGGTTAAGTGTCTGCCTTTGGCTCAGGTCATGATCCCAGGGTCCTGGAATCGAGTCCCGTGTAGGGCTCCCTGCTCAGCGGGGAGCCTGCTTCTCTCTCTGCCTCTTCTTCTGCCCCTCCTCCTGCTAATGCTCTCTCTCTCTCTCACTGAAATACAGAAATAAAATCTTTAAAAAAAAAAAAAGTACTTTAAATGGTAGGAATTGTCTCTAGCAAGCTAGGTAATGAGTAGAATTTTGGATGGTGGGTTTGGCCCCTGGGGATCTAGCCCCGCATGCAGGGAGCCTGCTTCTCTTTGGCCCTCTGCCATTCCCCCAGCTTGTACTCCCTGGCTCTTTCTGTCAAATAAATAAATAAAACTTAAAAAAAATAAAAGAAACTGAGGGGATGAGATTGCAATTCATTTTTTTTCACACTCAAGTAGCAGGCTACATATATCTATATATCGATATCTACATCTATCTATCTATCTATCTATCTATCTATCTATCTATCTAAAATATGTAGGCCTTTTGTCTCCTGAGCTGGTTAACATGTTGTAGAGCATTGTCTCCTAATTCATGACTGTAAGTTTGAGAAAGCATTCTGTTTAGCATAACTTTCTCTGCTTTATAGACATAAAATATATACATTCATATTAGAAATGCTTGTTATTGGTTATAAAAGTAAAGATTTAAGTATGTGATTTTGTATAAATGTTTATCAACCATGGCTGGAAAGACAACTCTGAGTATATTACCTGTTGAAGGATCAGTGATGCCATTTATATACATGAGACACAGCATTACTGTTCTACCTGTGAATATTATGTTGATCCTATTTGTCTAAATTTGTAGGTTGCCAAATGTTACTTACTTTTTATTGAATCCAGAACCAAAAGAATTCATTATAGCTGAAACACTTAATACTCTTCTGAAAAAAAAAATTTATTTTAATGAATAATATCAGTATATACTTTTATAGGACAATGCCTGTATTTCATAAAAGTGGATGAATCTCTAACTTCCAGCAATACATTATTATGAGCAATATTTGTAAAATGTACAGTAATCACTAATACTATTTTAAAAGATTTATTGAACCAGTTTTGAATGTCCTCAGTGATATGTTTATCCTAGATCTATATTTAAAACTATCTCTGAGCCTGCGTGGCTCAGCCCATTAAGTGTTTGACTCTTGATTTTGGCTCAGGTCATGATCTCAGGGTTGTGAGATCAAGCCCCACGTGGGGCTCTGCGTTCAGTGGGGAGTCGGCTTGAGATTCTCTCTCTCCCTCTCCCCCTTCCCCATTTGCGAGCATGCTCTCTCCTCAAATTAATATATCTTTAAAAAAAACTGTCTCATTAATTTTAAGCCATGAAAGTATCTTCTTAGTTTTCTTACAAAATATTTATGGGCTAATAAGGAGAAAAGGGAGGAGACGAATGCTCGGCTGAAGATCTTTCGCTCCAGACACTGTGCTGGTTGCGTACAACGCACTGGGAAACAAGGCGAAGGTGGTCCTCAGTTGGAGCTTGCCATCTCAGGAGAAAAAAATAAATTAAATAGAATCAATTAAATGCACAAAAGCAAATGTTCAGGTAAGCACCAGGATGCAGGGCAATATCAGGGACTGTTAGGGGCCCCTTCTGGTCACGGTTGGCAGAAGTTAGAAAGGAGTGGACATTACCCTGTTCAGCAAGTTGTAGCAGAACAGCTTTCACTGAGTTGAAATGACCTTGTAATTATTTCTTATTGTTAATAATATCTCAAATGCAGTGTGACTGTTCATGTAGTCATAATCTAGTTAGAGTCAAGAAAACAACCAAAATGGTAACCCAGATGATTACAATCTTAGAAAAGTACAGGCTTTCTTGAATGCGGCTCCTTTCCCCAGCAGAACGGATCTCTCCCTTCTTGAAAGCAGGTCTTCATCATCTTTTCCTTCCGTCCCCCTCCCCTGCTTTTGTCCTGCCTCATGGAAGGCTCCTTCTCAGGTCCTTTTGAAGAGCATCTCCTCCGCTCCAATTCCTATCGATAAGCTTTGTCTTTGGCCAGTGCTTCTCACCCAGCGGCAATTGAGTATGCCCAAGGGGAACATTGAGCAATCTCTGGAGACGCAAGGGGGAGGGGTTGCTACTGGCATCCGGGGGGTAGAGTTCAAGACTGCTGCTAAAATACCCTACCACATCTAGGACAGCTCTCCCACAAAAAAACAAACCAAAACAAAACAAAAAGCTCAAAACCCAAAACAAAAAACCCCAAAACAAAACAAAACAAAAAACCCAAATCCAAAACAAAAAACCCCAAAACCAAAAAAATAATTTCTGGCCTAAGGGTGAGAAACCCTCTAAATTTAATAAACTAAACTCTTCCCCTACATGGTCTCATTGAAACTCTCAGTATTTAGTACTATTTTGTGTTTCAAACTCCCACACTCACAGCTTCAATCTGGATCTCTTTCCGAGGCTCCTTGCACAGCTGCTCCTCCTTGTGCTTTCTGCACATTCTCCTTTTCTGTTCCCGGTACCATGTATGCATCCAATTTCTCCGGCTGAAATCTTAGGGCCGTCTTTAATTCCTGTTTCTTTCTTACCTGCCAAATCCCATCCAAGACATCCAAGTTATCTCCCACCTTCAGTGGATGTCTAATCCAACCACTTCTCATCGCTTTTACCCAAACACTAAGTCTCATTTGCAATACAGAAATACTGATTCTCAAAATAGCAATCAGATGAACTTGTGAGAACAAATTGAATCATGTTACTCCCCTGCTTCCTTTCTTCATTGTGAAAATCCCTCCTAAGTGTGACCTAGGAGGCGTGTGTGAACCTACCTTATCTCCTGTCTTTCTCCCCTTGGTTCACATACAGGGCTTCTTTCTTTTTCTTTTTATCTTTGGTTTTCAGTAGTTTGACTATAATGTGCTTAGGCATGATTTTCTTCGTATTTATTGTGCTTGGGGTTCAATGAGCTTTTGAAATCTGCTAATTCGTGGTTCTTACCAGATTTGGGAAATTTACAGTTATTATTTCATGGAGTGTTTTATCTGCCGTATTTTCTCTCTTTTTGCCTTCTGGGGCTCCAGTCTTATAGGTTAGATTTTTCTGATACTCTCCCATAGCTCTCTGAGGCACTCTTTATGTCTGTGGGTCTGTATGAATTTTCAGTTTTTCTCTCTTCTTTAGATTGGATACTTTGTACTGGTCTCTCCTAAAGTTCTCTGAGTCTTTCCTCTGTCATTTCTATTTAGCTGTTGAGCCCATCCAGTAAAGTTTTTATTCCACATATTATATTTTTCAGTTACCAGATTTCCATTTTGTTTTTCTTAGTAGTTTCTTTTTCCCCCCTGAGGTATCTTACTCTAAATTTTCAGAGCACATGTTCCTTTTACTTTGTTGAACAGCGTTGTAATAGCTCTTTAGAGCCCTTCCCTGTTTGTTCTAACATCTGGATCATCTCGTGTTGATCTGAATTACCGTCTTATCTCTTGAAAATGGGTCACATTATACAGATGCTTCATATGTCCAGTTATTTTAAATTGCCCCCCCCCCGGACACTGTGAATGTTATGTTATTGGTGTCTCTGGATTCTATTATATTCCTCCAAAGAGTGTTACTATGTTTGTCTTGGGAGAGAATTACTCTGGTTGGACTCAAACGGTCAATTGTGCCTCTTGGGAAGCTACTGCAGTTTTAATCGAGTCCGTTTTCCTTAGCTTGCCCATAGCGGGACAACTTGGAGTCGGCCCTGGTCACGTGAGGTGCAGTTTAGGGCTTAGCCAGAGATTTGGGCAGACTGTACATACAGCAGTTGGAGTTCCGTCTCTCTGGCCCTCTCTTGGCTGGTGTTCCTTGCTCACTTGCCAGCCACTGTGATTGCCTGGATTTCTATCATCTAGTGCTTCGGTCCTAAAAAGATTGAGTTTTTTAAAATTGGAATTTAGTCACTTTATAGGTGGGCTGCCCTCAGACTAAAAGACACAGAGATGGGAAATGAACCCTATGGCTTTTCCCTTCTTCTGAATAGTGACTCCGTTCCAGAATCTTTCCTCTTTCATTCACTCCCTAGAGCTTTCAGGTCATTGAATGTTGCATTTTGTCCAGAGTTAATGGTTGCACTCTGTTGGTGGCACCGTCATACTGCAAGTGGGACCCTTCTTCCTGTTTCTTGGACATAAATGTTTATTACCACTTCAGGGCAGGACACTGGAGAGGGCACTGAGTGGGTGCTATTCGACCCTCCACTTAATATCAAGTCCTTTTGAAGTTCTGGAATAAAGCATAACAGAGAGTGGCATGGTTTAGCCTGCTGTAACCCTGGGTACTATTAGTACTGTTGTAGTGGCCAGATCTCTTTCTGTGGCAGGTGACGCAAGAGGCTGAGGTAGATCCAGGCTTCACTCCGAGCTGTCGAATGACTGTAGCACCCACAGGCCCTGCATCCTTGCATCATTAAATTCAGTTCCAGCAGGACAGAGAAAGCTTTGCTTTCCTGGAGGCCCCAGCAAATATCTTTTTGCATTTTTTTCTTGTGACTGGCTGCCTATTTCTGACTCAGTCACCGTGCCGACAGGATAGGATGCTATGTTTTAACCAATCTAGACTCATCACTGTATATACATATATACGTGTGTATGCCTGTCGATGTCAGTTGAATGGCATGTGTGTGAGTGAGGGACAGGTGAAACTGACAAGGAAATTGCAGAAGGGGGAACGGATACCCGCCAGTTCCCAGCAGACCCAATGCCATTGTCATGATTCTTGCTGGATTCATGGACCTCAGTATTTTTTATTCCAGCTAGGTGAAGGAATGCATTTGACTCAGAACCATTTCACCATATAACATTTTACAAACTCCTATCACTTTCCAAATTTATGACAAGAAGATAATCTCAGAAAAGGTAGGAGGATCAAGTTTACCAGTCTAACCTTCCTACTCTTAATTCCAAGGTCCTCTTTTCGTCTGGTGAGCATTTGGTATTTCATGACATGTAACATCTACTCCGGTGATCTGAAATATATCTTGAGCTCAGTGTCTTGGTACCAAGGGCTCTTTTCTCCGTCAACCATCAATAAAGCTGGTTTGTGCTATAAGTACAGAAATCCTGTAAGTTGACTAGGGGAGAGTAAATGTTTGAAACAAAAGGAGAATGGATACTATCAACTAGCCATTCTATTTTAAAACTCTTCTTTATTATAAAATAAAGCGCAGAAATAGAAAAGCCTTGGATTTAAGCGTATTTGACTAGTTGCAACTCATTAACAGTCATTGTTATTGAAGCTCAGATTGTCCCATGTTTAGCCAGTAGAGATCGCTTGAAATTCACTGCTGTGTTAGACTAAATTGTGTCTCCCCCTTGCCACCCCCACCCCTGAATTCCTAAGTTGAAGCCCTACCACCCAACATGGCTCTATTTAGAGATGGGGCCTTTAAGGAAGGAGGGGAGGTTAAATACAGTTATGAGGATGGGTCCTACTCCAATATGACTGGTGTCCTTATATGAAGAGAGAAAAGATACCAAGAGTACACATGTGTTGGGCGCCTGGGTGGCTCAGCTGGTTAAGCGACTGCCTTCGGCTCAGGTCATGATCCTGGAGTCCCGGGATCGAGTCCCGCATCAGGCTACCTGCTCAGCGGGGAGTCTGCTTCTCCCTCTCCCGCTCCCCCCTCTTGTGCTCTTTCTCTCTCTCACTCTCTCTCAAATAAATAAATAAAATCTTAAAAAAAAAAGAGTACACATGTGCAAAGAAAAGGCCATGGATGGACACAGAGAGAAGACGGCTATCTGCAAGACAAGGAGATAGTTCTCAAGAGATACCTAGCTTGCCAGCACTGTGATTTTGGACTTCCGGTGTCCAGAGCCGTGAGAAAATAAATTTCTGTTGTTAACTGACCAGTCTGTGGTATTTTATGACAACCCTAGCAGGCTAACATAGCTCCTGAATCCTTTTCCTGAGACCCGACTAGTTATTTGATAGCTTCTTTGCTATCTGGTAGACAAGATGCTTTAGCTAGTTTGTCATCTTCTGTATTTCCTGCCCCAGACCTAGAATGAGGCATTTCTTTAAGAAGCACTCATTTCTTTTTGAGAGAAATGATACTGCAAGACGATAATCTGGGCACAAGGGATTCCCTTTGCCACTCAGTTGGTCATTGTTTCTAGGCCTTTTCAGTGAAGCTAGGAAATACGTATTTTTGAAGGTAAAATTTTTCATAATTTCATATTGATTCTTCAAATTCAAGATTACAGAATTCTACTTTACTTCTTCATGTCTCTATATCCTTTCTTCCACACTAAACAATCCTGATTTTCAAAGATACAGGATAGAATTAGAGAACAGAATTTGACTACTCTGTAATTATTTGTCTTATCTCATATCATACCAAAAACAGTTGTAGCATAACATAAAATATAGTTTTAGTATTTTTCCTGTTTTCTTCTTCCACAGCTAATATTACCAGCAATATTTATTGTTACTGTCTTTTAAGTCCTTTCATTTTTTGATTTTTCAAAATTTCTTTTCTTTCTTTCTTTTTTTTTTTTAATCTTTTCCTTTCCTCAGGCATTACCTTTGTGTGACTGGATCCTGTTTCGCTCTGTTTTAGTTTTCATCTCAGAATTTTTTCTTTCATCTTTATTTCTTTCCTGAGTATGGTCACCTCATAGCTGAGGTGTTCTGATTCTGATTATTCTTTCATTATCTTTGTGTTTTTTAGGTGTGTATCTTTCTAGCATGCTTTCTTTGTCTGTGGGGATATTATTCTGTTCATTATTGTCTTTTTTTATTATGATAACTCTGTGTGAGATTTGACTTCAGTATTTTTTATTGTTCATTTTATATGAAGTGAGTATTTTTTTTGGACATTTAGATTGAGACAGGCTTCAGGAAAGCTTTCCTAACTTTACAAAATGACTTCTGTTTCTGTGTAGCACTTAAAAATATGGATGCTTATTTTCTGAAATTTCTTGGCTTTATTTCCCTTCTCACATTGGTCTAGACCTTCTTTATGTTTCTTGGATCCCTATTCTGTTGAATTTTGATCCCACTTCCAGAAGTTTCTCTTCTGTGTGGAGTTTTGTCCTGGAAAAGAGCCTGCTCCATATGTTTTGAGAGTTCACAGAGGTCCGGATTGCTCCAGACCATTCACTCCCTTCTATCGTGGGTCCTTTGCACACACCCAATAATCAAGAGGGCTAAACTCTTCCTGTTTCAGCTGCTATTCTCAAATTGGCCCTCTGTCCTTTCCTGTGAATTCTGTTGGCCTATTTTGGGGGTTCTCCTGTACTCAGGTTCTTCAGACATTATCCCACTGCTTCATTCTTCTATCTGCTGTCCAGACTCTGATACTGTGAAAATCTATGGCTGTTGTTAGTTTCCCTCCACCTTGTTTATATTTTGAAATTGTGGGAATACTCTCTTATCTAGTTTTGTTACATTTCTTGGATTTATTTTCTAGTTGTTTCATCTGGTTCATGTGGGGATTTGGAGATAGTGAAAACCATGCCTTCATGGGCTGCCGTCTTTCCAGAATGCCTCCCAGTGCTACTATTTTAACACATTTAAAAAAAATCGTACATAAGCAGGGAGATGGCTGTAACAGTTTCTTAGGCTGGAGAACAGAAAAGAAGACATGTTCACCAATACTGCCACTTCTGGATGAGAGAAGAGGAAAAGCCCCCAAAATTCTGGTTGAAGGTCCCTTCAATGAGGAGCCTGCTGTTTTATTTTTAATTTCATTCATTTTTAGTAATTGAATTCTCGAAGAGCTTGATTTTTTTGTTCCGAAACAGGATTACTGCCTCTGAGCCTGGGTCATGTCCTCTTGCTGTTTCATAGCATCCTTAGTCATGCCATGTTCTTTGAAGCCAGACTTTGAAATATTTTAAAAATAAGTCTTGTTACCTATATTGTGTCTGTTTGGGCTCCATCTGGCTTTGCTTTCTTAGGATGCTTGTTCTGTTTACGATGGGGGAACTGTAGCCTCCCATGTTGGGTGTTTTATCAACAAGCAACTTATTATGTCCTTTGTGCTTACACTGTGAGCAAAATGTAAGATACGGTCCTTTCCCTGAGGGCGTTTGGTTCATCTTGTCTGTCTTTGGACTGATACAGTAGGAAGCCAGAGAACAGTGTCTTGTGGGCTCTTCCCCTCCACTGCTACCCCAACTCTGAGTACTGATGAACATATTGTGCCAATTAAACATAACTAGATCTTTGAATTTACAATCCTGATTTGGTTTGGAGTTTAGTGTTCCGTTGTCATTATCAACATCCAAGATTCTAAATGAAAGTCAGGATTAATCAATGTAGATCCTCATCAACTCGAGGGATGTATTTGCTCCTGAGTGGTCTACATTGCTGTCCATGCTTACTCAGCTGTGAGACGTGATAGGTTCTCTCCCACATTATGTTTAAGATAGCAGTCAAGGGAACTTGTAGTACCCTTCTTTTTTTTTTAAGTGTTTATTTTTTAAATTTTATTTATTTATTTGAGATAGAGAGGGAGAGAGAGAGAACATGAGTGGTGGGGAGGGGCAGAGGGAGAGGACTGAGCAAGGAGCTGGACGTGGAGCTTGATCCCAGGACCCTGAGATCATGACCTGAGTGGAAAGCAGGTGCTTAACCAACTGAGTCTCCCAGACACCCCTTGTAGTAACTTTCTATTGTTTTTTTCTTTTTTTTTTTAAAGATTATTTATTCATTTATTTATTAGAGAGTGAGTAGGAGAGAAACAGCATGAGAGGGGAGAGGGTCAGAGGGAGAAGCAGGCTCCCCGCTGAGCCGGGAGCCCGATGTGGGACTCGATCCCAGGACCCTGGGATCATGACCTGAGCTGAAGGCAGTTGCTTAACCAACTGAGCCACCCAGGCACCCCCTTGTAGTAACTTTCTAATTGTACTTCCCACCATTTAAAATTGGGTGAAAGCGCAAATGGCAACTCTATAATGTTATATTTTGGCCTATTTTGTTTTTGAGTAAAACTCCTTGGATGGTTCCTAACCAAAAATTTAGTTTCTTGCAACTGACCAAACAGATGACTTCTTTCAAGAAGAAGAAGAATCCAAACAAGAATCAAAAATGGCCGGTTATGTTTGTAGATGAACTATTTATAGATTTGAGACTACAGCTTTCTTCTCAGTAGAGTGATGGTGAAGAAGACAGTTTGGGAATCACTGCCAATTTTCAAACACCAGCTCCGCCATTGTGTAGTGCATAGTATGTGACAGTGGGCAGTTTTCATTCTATCTCCATTTCCTCGTATGTAAAATGTGATAGTAATGGTCCCTATACCATAAGGTTAATGTGAGGATTAAGTGAGATCATGTATGTATACAATGGATCCTCAACTATTGGTTTGATGGATAAAAATGGAGTGTCTGATTTTTTAGGCATGGTACTGGTCAACTGGGATATAAAAATGAGCAAAAATTGGGGCGTCTGGGTCTCAGTCAGTTAAGTGTCCAACTCTTGGTTTTGGCTCAGGTCATGATCTCAGGGTCCTGGGATTGAGCCCCACATTGGGCTCCATGTTCGGCAGTTGTCTCCCTTTCCCTTTGCCCCTCCCCCTGCTTATGCTCTCCGTCTCTATAATAAATAAATAAATCTTTTAAAAATGAGCAAAATTCCTTCACTTGGAGCTTTACAGTTAGACGAGGGGACTAATTAATTAGCAATCACATGAAGGAATATAATGTTGTGACCACAATAAATGCAATAGAGAGGCACGAGGCACTTCAGGGGCATGTAATAGGGAGAGGAGCTGTCTGAGAGATTAAGGAAAGTTCCTGTGGGAAGACTGAGTTCAAATGTAAAGAAAAATAGATGGGAATGAATTAAGAGAAGGTGTGTGTTTGCCACATGTGTGGGTGAGCACATGTAGGATGAGAGTGTCCCATTCAGAGAGATGAGCATGGAGAGTGGTTCTGAGGCAAGAGGGCACTTGGTGACTATAAAGAACTGAAGAGGCCAGTGTGTGAAGGGAAGGGTACAATGGGCAGTGTTACCTGAGATGAGGCTGGAGCGGGCGGGAGGGAACGAGTGGTCACAACCTGGGGGCCTTTCTAGGCTATGTTTAGGAGTGTGGTCTAGCAAACCATGTTAGGTGTTTAAATTCTGGAGAGACATTTGCAAAAATCTATTATTGTTGTTTTTGGGTTTTAAAAAAAGATTTATTTATTTACTTGAGGTGGGGAGGGGCAGAGGGAGGGAGAGAATCTCAATCAGACTCCCTAGTGAGCATGGAACCCCCCAAGGGGCTAGATCTCACTACCCCGAGATCATGACCTGAGCCAGAATCAAGAGTCAGCCATTAACTGACTGAGCCACCCAGGCGCCCCTATTGTTGTTATTGTTATTATTATTTTTATTCCTTAGCAGTCCTTTGCATACTAAATATGTTATATACATTAATGTTTATTTATTGATTCATTCCTCCAATCTCTATTATTGTTCTTCTCTGAATGCTTAATTCCTCATTCCTTCCACTTAGGAATAAAGCTGAGGAGATAGCTTTGTTTTCTTTCAATCAGCTTTACAATTTGAAGTGGAATTTGCTTTTGTATAACTTTAGGCAAGATAAATGAAAAACAATTGCCAAAATATTACCTGCTGTGACACACATAAATATTTTATGCCTCTTCACCTTTGTGAAATGCTCAAATGCTGTCATTTGTTACTTGTCTAACTTAAACAAACCAAAACCAAAATCATTAGAAATTTTGGTGTCTTATGTTGGCAGGAAATTCAGACTGATTTCACATGTTTTGAACTTACCCAGAACCAACTTTTGGAATTCAAGGCCTGCGGTCGACTCTGCGTGACAAGGGGGGAATTTGACAGTGGGTGTGTGCGTGTGTGCGCGCGCGCGCACGCGCACACGTGACTATTTTGTATTTGCTGATCTTCTCTTGATCAGTGAAGAGCTAACCTGGGTGCTGTGAAACTCCCCAGATATCAGTAAGGCCACATTTTTCCTACCCTAAAATAAGGAAATAATGTATTCTATTAGGACATGTAAATAAAATTATCCTGAGCTTTACATAAAACCTTGGGTGGCCTTGGGATGCCCTGGGGCTCATACCATGATGCCCCATCAGTGTTATCCTTCATAGCACCATCCATGGTGCGCCCCTTTACTTCTCCATTCTTTAGCACACCTGCTGTGGGTAAAGGTGCCTGCCCTGTCTTGTTCTGTAATTGGCCCATTATTGTTGTACTGGTAAACTTGGTTGGGTTTACTTTTTTTGTATTTGTATATCGTTCTGGTATAACATGAGGTTTTAGCTCATCTAGGATGAGAGTTGTTAATCATACTAGCATTTTTCTAACCACAACTATTAACATGTATAATAACTTCACATTTCATCTAATATGCATCTTCCCAGAAGTTTTCTGAATACAGTTGTAAAACTAAAAAGTACCTTTAAGGGGCACCTGGGTGGCTCAGGGGGTTAAGTGGCTGCCTTTGGCTCAGATCATGATCCCAGCCCAGCGTTCTAGGATTGAGTCCTGCATAGGGCTCCCTGCTCAGCGGGGAGCCTGCTTCTCCCTCTCCTTCTGCCCCTCCTCCTGCTCATGCTTTCTCTCTCTCTCACTGAAATAAAGAAATAAAATCTCTAAATTTTTTAAAAGATTTTATTTATTTATTTGACAGCGAGAGAGACAGTGAGAGAGGGAATACAAGCAGGGGGAGTAGGAGAGGGAGAAGCAGGCTTCCTGCGGAGCAGGGAGCCCGATGTGGGGCTCGATCCCAGGACCCTGGGATCATGACCTGAGTCGAAGGCAGACGCTTAATGACTGAGCCATCCAGGCGCCCCAGAAATAAAATCTTAAAAAAAAAGTAAAAAATACTTTAAATGGTAGGAATTGTCTCTAGCAAGCTAGGTAATGAGTAGAATTTCAGATGGTGGGTTTGGCCCATGGGGATCAAGATCCCCCATTACATTGTTATTGCTGATAATCACTTATTCCACAAGAAGCAGAGCATTATGGGGAGCTAAGAAATCAGGTGAAGCATCTTCATTTTTATTTGATGTACAAAATTTGATTATTTTCCCCTCAGGAAAAATAATTGTTTTAGCCATATTCTTCTGTAAAACATATGTAGATCAAATACTTTTCGCTGAATTAACAAAATAAGCAAAAATAAAAATTTCCTGATTTAGCGCTGTATACTTATATAATAGTTTGTTTTCTATTATATGTCTAGTTGTTAATAGTAATTAGTTAATTGAGTGGACATACTTAATATTTGATCAATATGTTAAGAAAATAGTTGAGCAAAGAGTTAATGGTTTAGAATATTTTGTTTCATGGTTGTGTTAATGGACAATACATATATATTTATATATATATATATTTTTAAATAGCAATTGCTCTGGTAAGTCAGTTTCTCACATAGATCGTGAGCCCCTTATATGCAGTACTGATTATTAATGCCTGACATGTAACATCTAATGTTTGTTAAATGAATAGGTAATTATTCTAAAAAATACTGTATCTGTTCCAGGACCCAATCTTCAGGTTTGCATATCCAAAAAACCTACATGTTGCACCAGGAAGATGGAGGAGAGATACCAGATTGCGGCTCGCCAAGATATGCAGCAAGTGCTTCAAACATCCAGCTCGACACTGAAGTTTC
This sequence comes from Neomonachus schauinslandi, assembly GCF_002201575.2. Lineage (NCBI taxonomy): Eukaryota > Metazoa > Chordata > Mammalia > Carnivora > Phocidae > Neomonachus > Neomonachus schauinslandi. The sequence goes on along the minus strand of NC_058405.1, from coordinate 18,566,328 downwards.
TAATATCGCGAAATGCCGCGGCTTTTCAAGGTAAATGTATCTTGATTTCTGAAAGTAAGGAGAAGCCTTGTTAGGCAGTTTTCCTCTTATTATTATACTGGGAAAATTGGCTGGGTTTACATGTCTTTGCATACCATTATTCTGGTATAAAGTGAAGTTTTAGCTTCTTCTAACCCTCAGAACTTGTTTCCGAGGTCATCCTTGGGCATAAATATTGAGTTGGACTGGGGAAACTGTTACGTTAGTGAAATGGTCCTTGGAAATATATGCCCTTCTAGGGTCCTTCCAGGGCCCCCAGTATTCTGACCTACAGTTTTACTTCAACATGGATGGACATAATTATTAGATTTTAGTAAAGTATTCCATAAAATAAAATCTCATTGCTTTTAACTGGATAGTTATAGATTTGTTTTTAAAAATATGATTTGAAGAAATATTTGTCGGATTTTTCCCCCTGCTACCTCATGTGGTTTTCATAAGAACACCAGTGTAATATATCAAAGTGCAGACAAGTCTGATAAACAGTAAAATAGGATATATTAATTAGATATTTAAGGATCAGCTAAGACCAGAACTCAACCTTAATTCAAACAGTATGTTCAGAAATAAAATTAATGGGTTATAAAATTACAAGGCACATTGGAAAATAGATGATCTTTTTCTTATTTTAGTCATCATCTCTATAAAATTCCTTATTACTACAATAAAATAGCTTAATTTATTTTTCCTTTTATAAAGCATTAGCTTTTCTGTATATGATTAGAATGAAAATATCTAGATTACACTACTTTTCACAAATTTATTGCTTTTGTTCAAAGCAAAATATAACTTGTTAGTATTCCTTTTTCTTAAGTATATTAATGTCCATCTATTTAAATAATTTGTGCTTTGTTTACATACATAACTAAAGCACAAAGCTGATTAATTTTTAAATCTATGCTCATTAAATAAAATAAGTACAATAAATCAGGATAAAATTTAAGTTGAGATGAAATGTAGTTCATGATGAATTGATGATTTTTTTTTTTTTGTGGAAACTGACTTACCAGATTTTAAGATGTTATTATTTTAGTGATTTTTTTTGGATGTCTTAGAAACAACCTTATTTCTGTTATGGGATATATTCATGTGAAATTGTTGGCAGAAAACATATTGATATGCTTTTTAAGCAAAAATTTGTGATTTCAACTGGCTGAACCAGAACCAGAAGACTTTAACTACACACATAGAGTGATATAATGATTTTGTCTCATGAAAATGACAACATGCACAATATGGATAATACATTGTAGTGATAAAGGGACAGTGAATAAACCAGTTTGACCAGAACAGGGATGGGGAGTGTGGTGGAGACTCATATGCTTGAAAAGGTGAGCTGGACTCACGTGGAAGGGACTTAGAGCATCATCTTGAGTTTGAGAGTCATTAAAGATTTTTGAGTAGGAAAGCTTCATTATGATTTCTCAACTTTTAATGTCAAAACTAAATCCCTTCAAGTAAGAATATTTGGCCAAAGAAGATCATGACCAAAGAAGCCAACTTTTTTGGGTAGCAGTGTTAACTATAGAAGTGAAAGAAAGTGCCATCAGTTGCTAATTTTTGGGCATTCAGTGAATGTTCATGGAACATTTTCTTCTGCCTTCAAAAGATACGGTAACCTTTCACCCTTTGCTGGATAAATTGATCAAGATAGAGAGATAGAGTATGTTATGGAATGCCTGCCTGGCTCAGTTGGTACAGCATGCAACTCTTGATCTCAGGGTCGTGAATTCAAGCCCCATGGTGGCTGTGGAGCCTACTTAGGAAAAAAAAAAAATATGTATATATATATACATATATGTATATATATATATATAGAGAGAGAGAGAATACGTTAAGTTCAAATGATTGGGAAAAATACAAAACCTGAATTATTTAGATTTTTAAGATGGGTTCAGGCTGCTGAAAAATTTTGGTGATATTGTTAAAAGTTTGGTGACAACTAAGTAATAGAAATACATGGCATTGTCTCTATCTACTAGAGTGTCAGGTAATTTTATATACATTAAAATTTTTTCTCTTTAATACATTGTGTTGTATTCAATAGGTTGAGTTTTGCTGTTTACTTAAATATTAATCATAAGAAATGAAAATGGTAGGAACTTTCTTAAATATGACTTGTTATAAATTGTTGTTTTCTGCCTTTGTGAAATGTCAAGTTTTATTTAAGAATCCGTAGAAGGCAAGATAAATTTGGAAGAAATTTGCCTAAAGGCTAACTTTACTGGAACACATTCTCTTATTTACCTGCTTTTAATTTAATAAATAGAGTAAGTAGCTTTAGGCTTATGTCCATAAAAAGAAGCTTAAATATATATGCTGAAAGCAATTTGAGAAATCACATTTACTGTACCATAATTGAGCAGGCACCTTTATCAATAAGTAAAATGCCTACCATCTAGTTTTTGTGCCATCAGAATATCTGAAAACAATTCAGTCTTTATTTTTCTAAGAAGAAAGAAGCCAACACATTTTATGGGGAAACTGTCTGCTTGAGAGAAATTTAATGGGGAAATCAATTCACTTCTCAAATGTTGTAAGTAGATTTTGCTACGTTTTGATATTTTGACTTTTAAATAGTTCATTTATGTCCCCTGCTCCAACAGTATTAACCTGTTTTTTTTCTTTTTTTAACTGGTATTCTGGGTTATAGAAGACTTTGGACTGGTTGGCAGTCTAGATGTAGTATGGTTCCTTCTCTCATGGCTTTTATAGAATCCTGTGGAAGCCTGTTTTTGAAGCAATCCCTTGGATGCGGCTGGTGGGGACGATCACTTGGGTCTGTGGATTTAGTGGGCAGGCACATTACTGTGAGATGAAGAAATTGTTAAAGGGAGGGAGGAAACGGTGCTGGCAACTGGTGCTAGAAGACAGAAGGTTATGCCGTATACAGTCCACATTCAGCTCTGGAAGTTAGCCCTGGAAGGTACATACCAGTAGAGTTGGAATCAGCCTATTGGGACAACTCTTCCATTTTTCTTTTACGGAATTTATTTGTGTTTATCTCAATCAGATTTTTAAGGAAATCAACAAACAACAAAGCAAAAATCTGTTTTTGGAAGTGTCCGTAATTATGACCTGGGGCTTCACTATATCCTAAGTGTAGTCATTCATACAGGATGGAGCACTTTATAAGCTAAAAGGAACAAACTGATATCTCTGTGTCTGTTGCTGTTCATAAATACGTGGTGCTGTTTGCAAAGAGGAATGTTGGCTTTGTCACAGTGCAGACAATAACTGTTCTTTATTTTCGGGGCTTTATAATGCTCATGAATAAAGCAGAATAGCCTGAAATAATGCAAAAGAGTTTGCTTCCCTTCAGCTCTTTTATTCTGAGTGTGGGGTTGCTGGCTTTAAAAATATTTTGGAAATATTCTTCATAATGTTTTATTTATTTATACACTAAAGTATGGTGTGACTCATGAAGAAATAGAGGAAGTTGACAGAAAATATGTCATCTACTGTAAAAAAGCAACTCATGCAGTTTTCAAATTTTTCAGTTTTTTAATCTCCATTCAAATAAGATGCTGCAGTTTATTTTTTTTAAATTGAAAACTACTAAACAAAATTTTCAGCATCACTTTCAAAAATTAAAAGGAAGGAAAAAATAGAAAAAAGAAGGAGTATTTGGGAGAACACTAATGGAAACTTGTGTTTTGTTGAAACGTTGGGAAGGTAAGGTTAAAAAGCTACATCTTTCCTTTGAGATGCACTTTTGCCTATTTCTCTTATCTTACAGTAGCTTATGTATTTCTAAAATATATGGTAGATACTAAGTCTTTCTTCTGGAGGTTTCCAGTTTTATATATGGCATTTAAAAAGTGTACATTATTACAAAAGACTGAGTGCTAAATGGTGGAACAGGAAAGATTTAACATTTTTATTTATGATTTCATTCTCTTGGCTGATTAAATTTTCATTTCTCCATTGTAAGTACTTAAAAGATTGGCAAGCTTGTTCTCGTGGGTTGAGATGTGAGATTTAGGAATTTAATAAAAAATACATTCCTATTTTTAATGAAATATAGGAATATGTTCAAAATTAAATATCTCATTTTAAAAAGTAGGTGAATTCAGAATGAGAATGTAATTAATGGATTTTCCTCCTCACACTAACAGATGTTAGCTACTGGGAAGTGTGTAGCTAGTGTGTAGCTACTGTAAACCTAATGTGAAGTCGAAGGCACCTACATCTATAGTCAAAGGCACAAAGATATAGTGAATAGTGGAATATATATTAATGTATAGGAGAGTAGAGAGATTTATATAAATGTTATTAAACATGAAGTCCATGAATCTTATTTTATTCACTTCAGCTATGCTTTGACAAAGCTGGATAATATTTAAAATTATTCCTTGGAAGAGCCTTCTGTGGAAGGATAAAGGAATAATACTGTTTTTGACACTGAGAATTACCTGATCAAGAGTTCGAGTGTAAGAGAACGAGTAGCCGTAGGCTGGCAATATGGAGGAGGCTTGGTTTTCTCCATCTCTAACGCCTAGTAAATATAATGAACTGAACTGCATGAATAAACGAAGGAATGAATAGTACTCAGCAGGAAGATGGTTCTGAAGTAAAAATGACAGAGTCCCTCCCTTTCTCATTCCTTTCTCTCATGTATTCCTCTCTCAATGATTTATTCTCGCTGTGGAGCACCTACTAGGTGCCCGCACTGTCGGGTGCTTGGGTCGTAAGTGTCCGGACCTTCAATCTGTTTATTTTTATGGATTCCTTCAGACTTCTCATATGCCAACATCTGGTTATTGCTTTTATGAACTAGCAAGGTGCACATGATGGTGTCTCTGTCAAGGCATCAGGAACGTGATTGCACAATTTTCCCCCTTCAGTTTTAGGCGGCGTGTGGTTTAGCGTGTTATCTCAGACAGCCGCTATTGATGCAATTGGTCTTTATCCAACTGTCTTTTATCTCTGTAATAAAAAAAAAATTGTTTCTTTTGAATCTGTGTCAGCAGGCTGCTCTTAATTCTGAAAATGGGTAATTTTCCTGTATTCTAGATAAAAGTTGCAAGAGCTTAAGTTACTCTTCAGCTGGAAATAAAGCTTGCTTGGCATGCAGCATTATCGATAGTGGAAATAATATGAAGTATAGACTTAAGATCAGGTTTACTCTGCAAAATTTAATTTTTACACTTTAAGAAGTAAACTTTCAGTTCTTTTAATTCTGACTGACAATAGGTTATGATAATATCACCATTGCCATGGTGATCTCACCTAGAAAGCACAGTAACCTGCTCATAGTAGGTGAAACAATTCTTTCTTGATTTTATGTTAAACACATTTTCAGTTAAATCTTTTCAATGTGAGAACTGCACATTTATTTTCTTGAAGATAAATTAACATTTCATCAGATTCTTTATCATTTTGTTATCTTCGTATTAGTTCAATCTTACTTTTGCATAAGCGATCGCAAGGGATGATTTAAAAAAAATTTTTTTTTAAAGATTTTATTTATTCATGACAGACAGAGAGAGAGAGAGAGGCAGAGGGAGAAGCAGGCTCCCAAGGAGCAGGGAGCCCGGTGCAGGACTCGATCCCAGGACCCTGAGATCATGACCTGAGCCAAAGGCAGACGCTTAACCATCTGAGCCACCCAGGCGCCCTCAAGGGATGATTCTGAAAAGCTACCTCTGTGTTGAGTAAAGGACAGGACACGTAGGAAGTTACAACTAGCGATGTTTTTGAAATTTGTCTGTCCCTCTCCCTATCTCTTATTCGTCCATGTAAAGTGATTTATAAAATTTCTCTTTATAGGTACATTCCTAGGACATTTGTGCATTCTCCTTTTGGTGGCCATCTCAATAATTTCCACAATATTTTTGTACTTCGAAGCTTTAGTGATCATACTTAAGTCTCCGTGGGCACGTGTTCCCCTGGGGTTCATAGCAGGCACGGGACTGGGGCTTACTGAACATGCGCATTGCCAGCTTCACGGCGTATTGCGGAATTGCTCTTCTAAGGAGATGAACCCGTTTAAGCTCCCGCAGGCGGTTGCTGTGCTTTGTTGTTCTACTTCCTTCCCAATAATTAGTATTGTCAGAATTTTGGAAGATTTGCTGAGCTGATAGGTATGAAACAGTATCTTGTTTTCAAAATGCGTGCTTCCCTGATTAGGGCATTTGAATGTCTTTTTGCAAACACATCTTTATTTTTTGTGTTATTTTCCCTTATGAATATGTCCCATGGAACTGTATACACACTGCGAGGTTATATACCCTGTTGTTAGTGTTTTGCATGTATTTAAGAGGTTTATGTTTTTAGGTACAAAAAAAAAAAAGATTTATTTGAGAGAGACAGAGAGAGAACGAGCGGGGGTGGGGGGTAGGGGCAGAGGGAGAGGGAGGAGCTGACTCCCTGCTGAGCGCAGAGCCCAACATGGGGCTCGATCCCAGGACCCCAAGATCATGACCGGAACTGAAGGCAGATGCTTAACCAACTGAGCTACCCAGGTGCCCCTAAAAAATCCTTTTCTCAACTATATTGAGATGTAATTGTTCTCCCTCTGCCTTATTGTTAGAGCCCCAATTTTGGAGGGATGATCACCCTCAGTGGCAAAGTGCTCAGGGTCAGTGAGCTCTGCTGCAGCTGTGGGGATGGCGCAAGCTAGAGTGGGGAGTGTGCGGGTGGTGGAGCAGCTCTGAAGGAGGGAATGCGAAAGGAAATGAGCTGAAGTCCCCTTAGAGGGCTGACAGTGGAGACAACTAATTAATAGTGAAGCCAGTTTGCATGACGGTGCCGCTGTTTTCGTTTCTAGCCCTGTCTAGATTTTACCTCCGGAAAGGGCATGAGTGGTGGGGATCCGTGGTTGAGCACGGGTCGTAGGGGATTCATTCATCCATCCTGCAGACACTCATGGGGCCACCTCCACTTGCCAGCGTTGTTTTAATTGCTTGGTGTACTTCAGGGAATGAAACAAAAATCCCTTTCCTCACAGTGTGCATTTCAGCCAGGGCAAGTAGAAAATAAATATAATACAGGTATAAATACGTTAGGATGAATTATGCTTTGGGAAAATGTAGCATAGAGCAGAGGGCTGGGGAGGAACAGTATGGAAGACTGCGGTCTTAAACTGGATCGTCAGGAACGTTGATGTCGGAGCAAAGGTTTGACGAAAGTGCAGGGGTTTGGATATGTGGATGTCTGGGATAAAAGCTTTCTAGCAAGAGGGAGTAACCCGAAGGTAGGAATGGGGCTCAAATGTCAGAGGAATAGCAACAAGGCCATTATGGCTTTGGGGGCCTCAGGGAGTGGTTGGAAAGTCAGTCATAGAGGCCACAGGTGCTGATCATGTAGGGCTTTTATTCTGAAACGGAAGTCTTTGCCATCGGTGTGGCTTGATTTGAAAAGTTATTCTCTCTAGTTGCCCAGGGGCACATACACCCACCTTGTAGAGGGGCGAGGGGGCACACCTAGGAAGCCAGTGAAGAGGTTGTTAAAATAATCCAGAAGAGGCATTGTGGCGACTTAGACCCAGTGCTGGCCGTGCAGGTGGTGAGCAATCGTCAGATTCTGGGTAGAGTGTGCTCATCTCGGGGCCCTGGGCATGGTGGGAAAGGAACCGAGGCCAGGAGGGGGTCGACTGTAGTAAACTGCACCAAGGGTGTGTCGGTGGGGTGTGTGCCTGGTGTGTCACCGAGGCGAGTTAAAGATGCTGAGGCAGTAGGATGCTTCCACTGAGAATTTTAGAAACAGATGACAGTTTCTCTCACTCCAACTCTCCCAGCAGACTCAGAGATTCCAAAGTCCCAGTGGAAGAGGGACTTTGGTGGACATGACAGGACATTCATTGATTATCTGATGGAGGCTAATCTTTCTGTTTTGTTTTTAAAATCACTTGATGGAGGTATGATGGACACAGAAAGCTGTACATGTTTAATGTATACAGCTTGATGAGTTTGGAGGTAAGTCTACATCTGTGAAACCATCACCGCAGTTTGTGCCATAAGCATATTGGAGGAGGCTGGTCTGTGACACAGGGTTAAAATAGCAATGGTCTGGAAGAGCCAGGGCATTTCCAGCTGCTTCCTGTGATCTGGGTCTGTGAAGCGGCAGGGATGGTGTTTCTGTAATACCGTATGTGTAAGTATGAAAATAACATTAATTTTGATAGGGTAACTCACTATTGTACATAACAGAACATATTATCAATATTTAGCATAATTTGAAAGTGAAGGGCATTATAAAGAAATAACACACAAATAAGTAAAAATGAGTTGCTTGAATTTGGTAAATGAGCTTTGAGCATTGACAGGAGAAAGCATGTAATAAGACAATGCTTAATAAAGTTGCATAATAGTAATTATGGTCAAAATCACGAGTTCGTATATGAGAAATTTATCTTAAGCTTATTTTAATTATAAAAGATACCGGTTACATAAAATTGAAACTAAAGTTCTTTATTAGTCAATAACCCATTAGCAAATGAGGTTCTGTGATGAATTTAAGGCTCTTAGGACTCAGTTTTGAAGTCTTGGTGGGAATTCTCATAACTTGAATAGCATCATTGCCATTTACCATTTTTATATGGTTCAAAAGTGAACTAAGTTCTGTTTACCAAACACTATCAATAGTTATCAATCATTTCAATAATATCTTTTTATATCATTTCTTATTTAATTAGAAATGCTTGTAGTTCATGTAGTTGGAATTATTTCCAAATTTAAAATTTTTAAATAGTGTGATAATTCATTGTAAATTATGAAACATAGTTTATTAGAAATATAAAAGCTTTTTTAATAGTGAGGTTTTTTTCTATAGCCTTGGGTGAAGAGAAGATTAAGATGAAAATATTAAACCATCATCCATAATATTTAATTGGTAAAGTGGTAAAATATAATAGAAAATAAGATACCTTCCTTTCCTCACACCAATAGAGGACTTAAATTTTATAGCCATTTCTCAATGTAGCTGTTCATGATGGGAAATTATCCATCCATATCTCCATGCTTTTAGCATAAAATATATCTAGCAATAAATGGAATATATATGCTATAGCTTTTATGCAGAAGGCAAAGGGCTTGAAATGGCATCTCAAGATCCAGAGAGTCATAATAGTAAATAAAGGGTAATCGTTGGATAGCTATGCTGTGTTCCTTTTATTCCAGGGTAGTTCTGCCTGTGGGCTAACTTTTGTATAAACAAAGATAATTGAACTTTTGCACCTTAAAGGATATTGTTATCTTGTACTATTTGTTTGCCTCTATCCCCTCAGGGTATAAAGTTGACTTGAGTGTTAATTTAGGAAACATACTCATTTTTTTTTTTCTTTAAGTAGGAATCAATTGAAGATCCTACATAATGAAACAAACATTGGTTGTGGGAAAACATTTGTTGTGATTGGGCAGGCAATATGCTTGGGTTTCAAAACAAGGGTTTTAAATTCGGACGGGCTAGGTTTGAATCCTATCTTAAGATTTGCTGGTGGGGCCTCAATTTCTTGGCTTCTAGGCTGCAGTTATTGGGGATTGATTGAGGCAATCCCTGTAAAGTAGCTATCATGGCGTCTGGTACATAATAAACACTCAGTGTATGTTAGCTATTCCTTCTTCCTTTATTCATGGTATATTTCCCAATATTTGATGAGCAGCAAAACATTTCAGGGTAAAAATTATCTAATGGTGTTTCTGGATGAGTGTGATGGGGGGTGGCGTAAAGTTAGTTGTCACATTATGGGAAGTGCTGTACTGGACCAGGCAGCAGAAGGGCCTTGTGATCCAAACTCCTAGATCACTCTTCAGATTCCTACACCTGATGGGGTTGCCAAGAGTCATGTTGCAAGGGCTGGTGGTTATGGCCAAACATGCTCTCTCTATTGGTAAAGGCAAGCAGTGAGAACAATTATTTGGTGAATAATAATAGTACATCTTAAAGCAGGCTTTCCTGCTGCTCAGCTGGTAGTCAAATGAATTTTCCAATTTCATTAAATGGTATTAGATTGTAATGTTTTGACTCTCACTGTAGTAGAAACTGGTATGAGCACAGAAATCTAAGCTTTTACTAGAAGAGTGGTGCAAAGGGACAGAATCCATGGCAAATTATTCAATGGCTTAATGAAAGCCTGAATTTTTTTTTTTAGATTTTATTTATTTGATAGAGACACAGCAAGAGAGGGAACATAAGCAGGGGGAGTGGGAGAGGGAGAAGGAGGCTCCCCACTGAGCAGGGAGCCTGATGCAGGGCTCGATCCCAGAACCCTGGGATCATGACCTGAGCTGAAGGCAGACGCTCAACAACTGAGCCACCCAGGCACCCCACGAAATCCTTAATCTTTATAGTGTCCTCCAAATGAGACTGTCTTCACATACGAAAGGCTTTCAATTTTTGATATCACTGATTCATTCTGGTCACTTTGGTCACCTTCAGGGATGTTTGTAGTTTATGTTGGCATATCGTTTATTTTTTTTTTTAAGATTTTATTTTTTTTTAAGTAATCTTCTATACCCAGTGTGAGGCTTGAATTTACAACCCCAAGATCAAGAGTAGCATGCTCTGCTGCTCTGTCGACTGAGCCAGCCAGGTGGATTGGCATATGTTAACACAGTCAAGCCTTTAGATCATGTATTTGTGAGTTATTACATAGAACCACTAACTTCAAATTGGTCCTTTCATGACAGCATGGGAAAATTATTAAATAAATGCATAGCCTGAAGAGCGATGTGAAAGGTTTTGTGGTTAGTAGAATATGATAAAAACTTAAGCTAAGATCTAATTGAACTACTTTAAAGGCCTCTGTTCATTAAGATAAATTTTATTTTGGTTTAAATGTTGCTAATCACTGTTCCATAAAATTATGTAACTGTCTGGTACTTGCATTTTCTCTCCTGAAAATGTGAAATTTTATTTATTTATTTATCTATCTATCTATCTATCTATCTATCTATCTATCTATCTATCTATTTATCTACCTACCTACAAAGCATCTTAGAGGGTTTCTTCTCTACATGAGGAAAGACAGTCTGGAGAAAGATGGGCACTTACAGCCTCTGGAAAGTACGGTTTGGGAAAAGGGTCAGAGGAGTGGGGCAGAGGTGTCCACTGGTTCAAGAAGGAACAATACATGATATGTTTATATTCTAATTTTAAAAATCTGGGTTTAACATGCTTACTTTCTAGCTGTAGTCCCAGGGCAACACTTTAGGATGATCTAGGCCAGCTGCTTAATTTGTTTTTATTGCAAATCTTCAAAGTAGGTTTAAATTAAATTATCTATGTATTTGGCAACTCTTACTCAATATATTTAGTGTATTTGTTATTTTAATGAGATCATATATTTTGAATGCAAATTAAGGATATATTTAACAATTGCTAATCTACACTGGTACAGCTATTCTGGAAAGCAACTTGACAATAGTTATTTAAGATATATGTTCTTTCTCTCTCTCTTCTTTCTGGTTCTTCTAATGGTTTGTATATATTGGAAAATTTTTTAGAGACTGTTTAGGGACACATAGAAGCATGCTAATTAAAGTGTTTGTTGTAATAGCTGGGAATTGAGACAACCTGGGTGATTGAGAGAAAGGTTAGGAAAATGCATTATGCATCAGTAAGAATAATCAACTGGATAGATACATGGTGACACGGATAGACTTTAAAAACATAAGGTAGAATGAAGAAAGGAAACAAGAGAATGAGGTATATAGCACAATTTCATGTATGTAACTTAAAAATACATGTACCAAACAATTGTATATGTTTTACTGGAACACATGCAAATCAGAGTTTACATTGAGTGCATTAGAACGATTGTTTAAGGGTATATAATTGTATAACTTACCATCCAGCTGCATAAATATTAAGAGATGTGGGGGATGTGAAGAATAGCTAGGAAAAAAAGTGAAAGAAAATTTAATTATCTAGGTTTGAATCTACCCCAAAATGTATAGGGTCTGTATGCTGAAAATGCTGTTGAGAGAAATCAACCTAAGTAAAGGGAGAGATTTACCATGTTCGTGAATTGATGATGAAGCTTACTACATAGTTACAGTAATTGAGAGTATAGTATTGGCAGGAAGGATAGACCCATAGAATAGATAGGATTGAAAATTATGACTGCTTTCCAACAGCTTAAAATCTATTGTGGAAAATAGACAAATGATGACCTTTCAGTGTGCTATGATGGAGTTAGGGTAAGATCTCATGTAGAAAAGACATCTGATTGGATTGCTGGGGAAGGAGGCTGGGAAAACAGTCCTGAAAACAGCGGCTTCACATCAAGAATAAGGGTCAGGGATTCCTGTCCTGAGAGAGGAAACAAGAGTCTGAGCTAAAGGGCCCACGAGTCTCGCCTAAGGTCACAGCCAAGTGTGGTAGGTAGGAAGTGGTGAGAAGTCAACCTGAGGATGTGTCATCCCTTCCAGTTGTTTTAATTCTCCATCAATCTGTTGTGTCTTCTCTCATTCCTAGTTTTGCTTCTCTTTTCCTACTTTCTTATCCTTTCCTTCCTCTTATGTTCTCATTTCTCTCCCACTTTCTCTTTTCTTTAGTTTCCTCTTTGTCTCATCATCTCTGTCATAATCAGGGTTTTGTCCATGTTTATGCTATTTTTTTTCCAAGAACATTCTTTTAGATATAGTTACCCTTTATCTTTTTGTTTTTAATAAGGTCTAATCTTTTTAAATTCTCTCTTGTGACTTTTTAAAAATTTCATATATTTCTGGTTTCTTAAGATTTTTTTTTTTTTTAAAAATTTTTAAGTTTTCTCTTTTGGTAATAAAATTATTTTAGGGAATAAATTTTCCCTTGATAATAGCTTTGCTTTATTGCATAGATTTTACTATGAAGTCTTCTTTTCACTTTTTTTAGAGAGTCTGAAATTTTATTTTTTATTCTCTTTTTTGGGGTTATCTGGGCAGTTTTTGCTTAGGATTGGCTAGGTTAATTGTGGTTTCAGTGACCCCCAGATATCCGTGACCCATATCCACAGAGGCTACACGTCCTTTATGTGTTGGTGATGGCTTTTTCTGGCCCAGGCTGAAGGAGCAGCCCTATCTGAGATGATGTAGCACTAGTGGTCGAGGGAAACACGGTCTCAGCTCTAAAGGTGTCTGCTTGGGAAGGGTGCACGTTGCTTCCACTCACATTTCATCTGCCAAGGTGATATCAAGACATCATGCTTGCTAATGTTCCCACAGGGAAGGCAGACTATATTTTGTATGAAAATTTAACCAACTCTAAAGAATGTTGATGTTCACAAGAATGTGAATTGTGCTCTCTCAAAAACATATGTTGGAATCCTAAGCTCAAATATGACTTTATTTGAAAAGTCTTTATGGAGGTAATCAAGTTCAAGTGAGGTCATTAGTGTGGGCCCTAATCCTATATGACTGATTTCCTTAAAAAAAAAGGCAGATTTGGACAAAGAGATAGACACATACAGAGGAGAAGAGCATTTAAAGACCAGGGAGTGCCCGAGCCTACCACAAGCTAGAGGAGATGCATGGAAAATTCTACCTCTCAATCCAAAGAAGGAACCAAACATGCTGATATCTTGATCTCAGACTTCTAGTCTTCAGACTGTGAGACTTCCACGCATTTTGTGGTAGTTTGTTACAGCAGCACCAGGAAACCAACACAAATATGTTTCAGAATTTCTAAGAAATGCTCGGTCAGATTCTTATTATTTATTTCTATATTTTAATTAGAAAATGTAGCCAATAAAATCTCTACCTTTCAACAGTGAAGTGTTTTCCATGGCTAGAATCATGATCAATTTTACAGATTTGCTTCAAGTGGCAAATTCTCTACCTGAAAATTTCATTCAGATTTCAAAGGTTGTCATATGGGTATTCTTTACTGTTCAGAAGTTTAAATAATAATGTCACCCTCTTCTAATTTACTGCACTCAGGGTTTTGTACCTTAATTATAAAAAAATCAATTCATCTTTCAAAAAAAAATGAGTACAACCCCTTGATTTGGAAGTGTACCTTTATGTTCATCTTTTCACTTGTTTTCTGATTAAGTTGCAGTGATAAGAATGACTGAAAATAGACTAGGTTGATCATGGCATTGTAAATGTTGTCTTTTAGTGACCCTTAATCACGCTTTTCTTTCTTTCTTTCTTTCTTTCCTTCTTTCTTTCATTCCATTCTTTTTTCTTTCATTCCTTCATTCCTTTTCTCTTTTTTATTTTCTTTTTTACTGAAGCAGCTCAATAATTTCTTTCAGACAGCTCTCTGCAAGGCCTATCTATGAGATCCCTCCATTTCTGTCAAACAGTCAGTCCCTTAGAAGTTATAAAAAAGTGCTCATTATTACGGAAATCTTCCATTCCATACAGATGGGGCTGAGCCTGAGAGCAATATTGCAGCTCAGCTGGAAAGGAAATGGGGAAAAAGAATTGGGCAGGAGAAGGAAGATGGAAGGTAATAGATTACATGCTGTATTGTTCCCAGGAAAAAAATTAGATGCCATTAGACGGCATATTGGATTTAAGTACATGATTTATGATCCACTGAAATCATCTATGTTATTCTGAATTATGCAAATATTATTTTATGACCTGATCTTGAATTAGGTAAGAGAATGGTTCTAACTTATGTGTGTTTTGCCATTTGCTATCCCAAACACTATGATCTTGATGCTATTTTAACTTACATGTTTATACATGTAAAAGTGTCTAAAATAATTAATATAACCAATTTTGCGTCTTCAAGATTAGCTGTTTGCAAACAACAAAACAAGCTTCTGTGAGAAACTAGAGCGAGTCTTTCCAGTTGGACTATATTAGAATTCCATCTACATTTTAATTTGGTTCCTGCTGTGTGGATATATTAGACTGAATCTATTACCTGGCTCAATGGTCCTCTTAGACAATTTCCCTTTCTCATTCTGATTTTATTGTAAGTGATCGTCAACATACTGTAGAAGTGTGCAAATCAATTTTGATCACTCCCATGAGGCACTGATAACTATGACCTTATGTTAAAAACAAAACAAAACAAGAACGGGAGTATGGCGATACTTATAGTTTACTTTTTAATGAAAGGCTCTGGTTATGGAGTGTAGTGTGAGAGTTTACATTTGGACTATGTTTGGGTGTTGTGCACAAGAAAATTATATGGCACTCATCCCCTTGGGGCAGGACCTCGTTTTGCATTTAATATTCCAGCTTTATGTTTACTGTTGTTTTGAGTTGCCTCTTTTCCTGATGCTCATGAACCACCTGCTGTTTTTTCGTTTGGAGATAATGTTTCTCTGAGTATTGATTAGAATTTCAGCTTTAAATATAGTCTTTTCATGCATTTAATACATTTAATCCTTACTGTGAAACAGATTAATGGACCTTTGGTGTAGAGCTGAGGAACATTAATTGAGTTCACTCTGGTTTATTTAACTGTGTTGCTGTCTTACTGGGGTATACTTTTTCAGAACATGTCTAGAAGTTAAGAGAGATGATATCAGATGGTAATGCAAGGCATTTCATTTTCCCATGCTGCTCACGGTTTGAGGAAGAGCCCTCTTAGGGAAAAATAAATAGTAGTTATTCATTCCATATGCAGCTTGATATTCTCATCTTTATCTTCAGAACTGTCCCAACATCACCTTTGTGTCTGGTACCTTGTTTTGACCCCTCATCCTGACTTTGAGATCATTTCTTCCTGACTCTCTTATCTTTCTTCTTCCTGTTTTTGTTTCTTTTACTATTTCATTCTTAATGTACCCCTGTCTCTCAGATGCCTGATATATATATTCCTACCTGGATATCCTGCTAACACATTAAATGTTATGTTTGAATGTAAATTTCTCATTCTTTTCTCAAAAACAAGTTTTCATTGTAACTTCCTCATCTTTGTGCATGGTATCACCATTTTTTTTTTACCTGGGTCTTAGGCTCAATTTCAGTGCCATCAGTGACTTAAATCTCTTGTGTATCTTCTACATGTCAGTTAAAGATGAACGTTTTTTCTCATTTACTCTTTTCTTCCTCTTTCTCTAGACACTTTTATTACTGCAACAACCTCTTGACTGGACTAACAACTTTAGTTTTTATCATCTCCTGATCCCAAGAAACCGAACAGATTAAGATTTCAAATTACAATATTCATGTATCATTTTCCAATTTAAAATTCTTCAGTGCTTTGCAGTTTTTTGCTGCTTAAAAAGCTATCTAATATTCATAGCTTTAAATGTCTGCTATAATCTCTGTTATATCTATTCAAAATTAGTTCTTATTCATTTCACAACATCTTCTCTCCACCAGCAGGTCCTGCTCCCAGAATTCCCTGTTCCTTCAATTATCATTACTTTCTTAAGAACAGGAGGTATATCTCATATTTGTAACCATGTTGCTGTAGACTGAATATTTGTTTCCCCCTGAAATTGGAAATTCATATGTTGAAACCTAATCCCCAATGTGATGGTATTAAGAAGTGGGCCTATGGGAAGTGATTAGATACTGAGGATGGAGCCCTGATGAATGGAATTCATGTCCTTATAAAAGAGCCCCCCCCCACGCCCCCCCCCCCCAGGGCGCCTGGGTGGCTCAGTCGTTAAGCGTCTGCCTTCGGCTCAGGTCATGATCCCAGGGTCCTGAGATTGAGCCCTGCATTGGGCTCCCTGCTCGGTGGGAAGCCTGCTTCTCCCTTTCCCACTCCCTCTGCTTTTGTTCCCTCTCTTGCTGTGTCTCTCTCTCAAATAAATAGAACCTTAAAAATAAATAAATAAATAAATAAAAAATAAAAGAGCACCCCCCTCCCCCCCCAGAGAGCTCTCTCACCCCTCTGCCATGTGAGGATGCAGCATGAAGATGGCCACCTATGAACCAGGAAATGAGTCCTCACCAAATGCCTAATCTACCCATACCTTGATCTTGGACTTCTCAGACTCTAGCACTGTGAGAAATAAATTTCTGCTGTTTATCAGCCACCTAGTCTGTGGTCTTCTGTTACAACAGCCTGAGGGGATTGAGACACATGTGTATATCACTTTCTTGGCACAGTGTCTAATCTATGGTAAATGTTCAAGTAACATGACTTTTTATTGTTGATTTTCAGTGTCAGGGTCATCTTTAGATGGGTGGGATGGTGATTTATCTTTTATTTTGCCTTTTAGACTTTAAGGCCATGCTCTCTGGGGTCATATCATGGGTTTAGCTCTAACTCTTGTTTTGCGACTTTAAACAATTTACCTAAAGTCTCTGCATCTTAGTTTCCTCATCTGTAAAAGGGAGGATAACAGCTATACTAACCTAAGAGAGTTATTATGAGGACTAAATAAGAAAATACATCTACAGGGTTCTAAAAGAGTGACTGATACAGAGTAAGTTCTCAATTATCAGTGAGATTTTGCCGATGCAATGTATCTTTCTAGGTTGATGTTACTAAGAGCATTTCCAGTTACTTGGCAAATTATGTAGAGAGGAAAGTCTTATTTGGGACCTAATTTTTGAAAATTTTATTCCTTGTCATTGTCAATTCATGTATTATTTTATAGTAAGGCTATTTATATATACATCATTATTTTTGTCTTGTTGAATCAAACTGGTATCTGAAAATATTGATGAAAGTGCTGATAACCATAGGAATACTGAATTTACTAAATGTTTGTAGGATTAATACTACTATATATTAATACTGTTTGACTACTCCCACCACCACCATCACTACCATCATCTATTGAACACTGATCATTTGTCATCTGAATTTTATTAGTAAGCTACAATTAATCCACTAAATACTAGGTAAAATTTTATTATTAGATATGCACACATAAATTATTACCACAAAAGTATATACAGGTCAAATAATAAAGAATTAAAATTACCCTTTAAAAATTATCTGGTGGGAAAGTTGCCCATTTTACATATTATCCATACTTTTTTTTTTTTTAAAGATTTTATTTATTTATATGCCAGAGAGAGAGAGTGAGCACAAGCATGGGGAGCAGCAGGCAGAGGGAGAAGCAGGCTCCCCACTGAGCAGGGAGCCTGATGCGGGACTCGATCCCAGGACCCTGGGATCATGACCTGAGCCGAAGGCAGACTCTTAACCGACTGAACCACCCAGGTGCCCCTATATTGCTTAAACTTTCTGTATTTCCCTCCCCACCATTATCTCAACTATTTCTGTCTATTAAGTGTAGAATTTGCTTGGAGTTGTTCTTTACAGCTCTGGATTTTATTCTTCCATCACCTTTAATATATGAAAGAAAATATTCAAAATAATTCAAATTTTATTTTATTTATTTTTTAAATTTTTTATTTACCTATTTATTTATTTATTTATTTAAATTTTTTATTTTTTAAATTTTTTTTTAAGATTTTATTTATTTATTTGACAGAGAGAGACACAGCGAGAAAGGGAACACAAGCAGGGGGAGTGGGAGAGGGAGAAGCAGGCTCCCTGCTCATCAGGGAGCCTGATGCAGGGCTCGATCCCAGAACCCCGAGATCACGACCTGAGCTGAAGGCAGACGCCCAAAGACTGAGCCACCCAGGCCAGGCACCCCTCAAAATAATTCAAATTTTAAGTGGCTTTTTCTAGAATCTGGTAATACTTTTAAAATATTTGGAGCTGTGTTAAAAAACATCACTCCTTAATGAGGAGAAGAATCTGAGTTTTGCTGCTTTTAACAGAGTAGAAGAAGTTTTGTGCAGGTTGGCTTTGTACCTTGGTGATCTCATCAGAGTTGATCATGAAGAGTTGGGAGAATGATGGATATAATTTCACTGTTGAATTCAATTGAATGAACATACATTTAATATTTTGCTGGACCTGAGAATCCACGAGGTGGTGAAAGTCCAGGGAGCACTGAGACATAGGTCCCTCCTCCATGACTCTCATATTCTAACAAGGAAGATGATGAATAATCCCAGTAGAGAGGGGTCAACACAGCAATAGAAGTATGGATCAGACAGTGGAAGGATTAGCTTTATTAGAAGAAGAAACATAAACAGGGCTGGTTGAGGAATGCTTCCCAGAAGGGGTACAGTGCAGTGTTCACTTTTTTTTTTTAATTTAATTGCAATTTGGTTGGTATATTTCTTTTTATTTCCATATGTTTGATATTAAGCAAGAATATATATTTTTTCTGGCTGCTGTAAAATTGTCATACCAAATCTTAGCCATGACACAGTCATATACCTCACTGTAAACTTGAGTTTTATCTCCTTCACAGGTGATATTTAGAGTTTGACATCCATCAACAAAGCTTCAAAACAGAATATTACTAGCAAAGAAAGGGAGCTTAAACAGGCAGTTCAAAATTTTATTTATGCTTCAGGAGTAGTAAGGAACCTGTTTATGATAGCCATTTCTCTCCTTTTAGGCGAAGATGCTTCATCTTTTAGCAGTGTTAATTGAGCAAGGATACCGTGGAGAAATAGTGTTGTTTTTTTTTTTTTTTTCCCTAGAACACTCTAGGCTATCAATTTTATAGACTCTGCATTTCTTGACAAGAATGTAGTTTGAAGCAAGCTGTTATGATTAATTATTGCTTGTTAACTGGATCTTCACTCTGCATGAAAGAATACTGCAGTTTTTTCTCATTCCAAAAATCATGTTGTTTATATTAAAATGAAATGCAGTTGGGGAAGTTGAAGTTGAGATGCCCAGGCTGGGCTGTGGGGAGAGCAGGCACGTGAAAGTCTTGCTTATGTAGTACTGTAAATGCCATTGTGATTTTTCAGTAAAACTGAATTAGATTGCTCAACAGAAAAATTTATATAATAAGTCATTTGTGGTGGAGATAGTTTGCATATCTTATACTTTATAAATCTGTCTTCTTCTTGGCAAGAGTCCTTGGTCAATGTGTACATTTAGAAGATCTTGAAAGAATAAAGTACCAAAATTCATCACATCCTTGAACTCAGATCAATTTCTTGTCTTTACAGGATATTAACTAAACTATTAACTTGGTTTATCAATAGCTATTTGAAGAAAAAACTAGAATAGTAACATGCGATTTTGCAATTTTTCACTCTCTTCTACTTATGTAAAGATAGGAGATATAGATTTTTGCATGTCATTATATGAGTAAATCTTCCTTAATAGTTGAGCTGTAATCTATCAATTTCTCAGTTTCTCTCCACATCTACCTTTGAGAGTCTGGTACATGTGATTATGCTCATGTAAACAATGGAAATAGCATAAGAAAGAAAATGCCCTAGTTTCCAACTTACAAGCAAAATTTGTCCATAGCCAATTCGGATGGTCATTTCTAATAACCTTAATATTTTGTAGGTCCTAAAGAAAATGACAATTGGAAAGAATGATTGCTAAGAGTTGTTTTATTAGTGGGGCCACAATTTTCAGAGGATCCCACAGATATAGTTGCTAATTTTCTTAGTAAATAAGAAAAATTTTGGTAACACTGTAGTAGGAACTAAAGACAGTATAAACTGATTGACAAGGTGTTTTTCACTATTACAACACTATGGGGGGGGGTGGCACCTGGATGGTTCAGTCGGTTAAGCGTTGCACTGGTGATTTTGGCTCAGGTCATGAGCTCTTGGGTCGAGATTGAGCCCTGCCTCATGCTCTGCCCTCTTCAGGGAGTCTGCTTGGGATTCCCTCTCTTCCTCTCCCTCTGCCCCTCCTCCCACTTGTGTGTGCGCATGTGCTTTCTCTCTCTCAAATAAATAAATAAAATCTTAAAAAGGAACACTTGGGGGGACACCGCTACAAAAAGCCATAGGAAGGATGATGTATCGATCCTCTGGTTAATGTTCTTAATTCCTAACACATAAAAAACAAAGAATCAAGAACCAAAGCAACAGGACATAGAGCAAATGCATGTTCAATCAAAGAGTATCACCATAACTTAAAATATTCTGAGTTGAGTTACTTTACTTTTTCCCTCCAGGGAAGTTTTTTTTTTTAAAAGCTTTTATTTATTTATTTGAAAGAGAGCAAGAGCGAGAGTGAGAGAGAGGGAGCATACAGAGGGAGAGGGAGAAGCCAACTCCCTTCTGAGCAGAGAGTCCAATGTGGGACTCGATCCCAGGACCCTGAGATCATGACCTGAGCCAAAGGCAGACGCTTAACTGACGGAGCTACCCAGGTGCCCAAGAAGTTGATCTTAATATACATCTTCTTTCACTGTTTTATTCTATCCTGCTCTTGTGCTGTTTCTGAATATTTTCTTAGTAAATAGCCAAATTTTGGTCACCTTTTGGATCCTTTCCCAGTGGAAATAAATCCTTTTATATATAAGTTTATAAGCTTGAACATAACAGCAACGAAAAGCATTTAGGAGGTGATGTTAGTGTTGTTATTGTGTGTTCCTCTATGAGAGATTCCATTTTGATGATAAAGATGTCTTGGTGTTAAGTTTTCTTTCTTAGTGTGGGAAAAATTGTGTAAAACTAGGAATAAAAAAGCATATGGCTTAACAGGCAATTATTGCTATTTAACAAGCAACCACAAAATCTCAGAGGCATACAACCATAGTGTTTAGTTCTTGCTCAGATCAGTTAGGGTTTGGCTGACCTAGGCTTGGTTTAGCTTGGCTTGACTCCGAACTCTGGGTTGGGTCCAAGCAGGTCTGTTCCAGGCTTTGTATTGCAGGGATGTGCTTAGATCTGTTTCCTGTGTGCTCATTTTGGGGCTGCAATGAAGGAAAAATAACCACTCAGGAGAAATCTGTTCTCTCGGTTGTTGGCAGGAGTGAAAGAAAGCAAGTGAAAACATGCAGTGCCTCTTAAAGATGAGGCTCAGAGCTGGCCCACTGTCACTTCTGTCTGTATTCCATTGGTCAAAGCCCACCAGTGGATGAGGGAGCATATTTCTCCCATGAATTTGGAGGATGCAAGAAGTGAATGCTTGCTAAACAATGAGCTGAATTTCTACTATGAAATGTGATACAGTAAGTCGCACAAATTGAAATTCTGTAAGAGGTTGGAAGTAAATGGATCTCTTGATATTAACAGTCATACCGTTTCCCAGGGCTAACATGGGCATGCATGATGCTGAAAGCGTGCCTGCGTTGCCTTTTGTCTCTCTCAACCATGGCACTACTGACATTTAGAGTCGGATGTCCCCTTTGTTGTGGGGAGTTTTCTCGTGCATTGTAGGATATTTAGTAGTATCCCTGGCCTTTACCCACTAGATGCCTGTAGCATCTTTGCTCACTTTCCAGCCGTAACAGCCAGAAATGTGTCCAGAATGGTCATATGTCTCCTGGGGAGCAACATCACCCTCAGTTTAGAATCACAGACTTACTAGTACTGGTAATCTTTGATATAGGGGATCACTTCATTTTACAGATGGAGAAATTGAGGTGCAGAAAAGCTACTTTTCGCAGGGTTACCTTGAGGTAAATAACAGAGTTGGGATTAAAATCTAGATCCCTCTAATTCCAAAGTACATAGTCTTAAACCATATTGTAAATGGCTAATACAGAAGATGCGTCTGAATTGGGTTTTCCTTCAATAGTGGGGGTAGAAAAGGCAATCACAATATGCAGAAAGTAAGGTCTCTAAAAGGCATGCTTGGGGAATTCTGAGAGGAGAGTAGGAACAGAGCAGGATCCTCTGCTCACACTAATTGAGACCAACAGCTGCAGGATTAGATGAACTACTAACAGGGCGAATGGTAATTAACCAGATGAAGGAAGCTAGTATAGATTGCACTGAGTAGAGACCCCAGTATATAGAGAAGAGAGTCTTATGTACAGAGAAAGCAGGAAAATGGAGGTGGTTGGAGCCCAGGATGTCATGGAGGAAATGGCTGGAAATGAAGGCAGAGGCAAAGCCAGCAGTGATTGGTGCTGTTCTAGGGATTCTGAACTTTAATCCTGAAGGCAATGTTGGACACACACAGGAATTTTAAACAGGAAAATTACAGAATCGTATTTGAAATTGGAACGTCACTGTTCCCCTGTGAAGGATGGATGAGAAGGGGGATTATAGATGACAGGAAAATGTGCTAAAGAAGCAAGGAAATTATGTGGGAGGATATGTATTGAAGTATTAAGAGTATTTATCTTTGGATGAAGATTATGGTTTTAATTTCCCTTTTTATTTATTTTGAAATTTTATGCAGTAAAAAAAATATTGCTTTTGCAATGGGTAATATTTTTTTCATTAAAAAAAATAGGGCATTGTAGCAAATCAGGCAGGAAAGTGTCAGAAGTGCTGGAGAAGGGGTGATTTGCTGAGAATGATGGAGGAGGTGAACTTGTCAGGGCTTGGGGGCCCGTGTTTGAGGGCACTGCTGAGGGGAAGGAAAGGGAAGGGTCCAGGAGGCTCCTTGAGTTTCAGGCTCAAGCAGTTCATAGAAAAGGGGACTTAAGAAGATGGGGTGATGGTTTTGGGGAAAGAATAAGTTCTGTGTTGAATGATGTTTCTGGAACATCTATGTGGAGGAGGTACCAAATTGTTCGCTAGAAAAGAGGGGTTCAGGAGACGTTTTGGTGTAGCTTTAGATTTTGGAATAACTAAAGAATAGAGTTACCTTTTTGGGTAAAATTATGCAGGAAGAATGCACACATAGGGAAAAGAAAAGGTCTGCAGATGGATTTTTGATGGTAAAAATGAGGTGTACAAGGCATATGAAGAGTGTCTAGCCAGGGCAGTGTTAAGGAAGCAAGAATGAATTCTCAGAGGACAGGGTAGAAAACTCTGAAAAGACAGAGAGGCCAAATGTGATACCACACATTCTTATATTGAGCATTTAGGTCTTTAGTACCAAGGCAAAAGCCATTTCAGAGGGATTGGTGGTTACAGTTAGAGGTTAAATAGCAGTGGGTTGTGGTAACAAAGTCAAGGCCGTGAGAGGAAACCATTCTTTTGAGCCATTTGCTTTAAAAAGAAAGTGGGAGAGTAGATGATCTTTTGATGCACAGGAAGACCTTCCATGTTATTCATATTTCTTTCATACAGAAAAATTTCCTGATAGGATTTAGAGGAAAAAAATTGATTCATATTTAGGTGACATTATTCAATGTTAAGGGAACTTTTAATATGAATATTGTGTTTTGTGAGTTTTTTTTTTCATTTTGCGTTAGTGTTAAATTTATGTTTTTATTTATTTATTATTTTTAATTTAAATTTGTTAGTTGGGGAGGAGCAGAGGGAGAAAGAGAAAGAGAGTCTTAAGCAGGATACATGCCCAGTGTGGAACTCATCATAGGGCTTGATCCCTTGACCCTGAGATCATGACTTGAGCCAGAATCCAGATTTGGACGCTTAACTGACTGAGCCACCCAGGCGCCCATCTGTGTTTTTAAAAGTCACTAAAACTTGAGGAAAAAAGTTAAAATCTTTGTACCTGAAACTTAGCATTACTCTTTTTACTAGAGAAAGAGAACCAATCCACTAAAATGAGAAAGGTACCCTTTTGAAGGGTTTGCCTTTTGAGTGGTGTGTGCATTTATACATTTATTTTGTATCTCCAAAGAGTCACTTAAAAATGTTATTAAAATGAATGATTTCCTACCTATTTTATTTCACTTTTTTCTTTTTTCTGAGTCATTTTTTTCCTTCCTGTTTTTAAAATTTTTTTAATGCAAAAAAGCAGAAATAAATGTAATTATATTATTTAAGATATAAGTTAGGACATTTTATTCTGTCAGTTATTAAGGATTTTTGTTGTAGTTTTATCATCCTTTTTTTTAAAGTGTAAGTACTATTTTTTGATTGTTTACTGTATTTCAAAACCTTTATTTTAAAAGTTCCTTATTCGAGGGGCGCCTGGGTGGCTCAGACGGTTAAGCGTCTGCCTTCAGTTCAGGTCATGATCCCAGTGTCCTGGGATCAAGGCCCGCATCGGGCTCCCTGCTCAGCTGGAAGCCTGCTTCTCCCTCTCCTACTCCCCCTGCTTGTGTTCCCTCTCTCTCTGTCTCTCTGTCAAATAAATACAATTAAAAAAAAACTTTAAAAGTTTCTTACTCGAAACATTACTTGGATTTTGAATGCTCATAGAAATATGTTTTTATTAAACATTTCCTTTTACTTTTCTTAATGTAATTGATGTATATGTGATGAAAGAAGCATAATAATAGATAAAAGATATGAATCAAGAGTCTTGGGTGTAAGTTACTGGGTTTGCTCACTAACAATGTGACTTTGGTCAAATCATTTATCCTTCACTTGAATTAATAAATTTTATTTGTTAGAAAGAAATTCTTGACATTTTAGCATTATTACCTGTTTACATCTGAAAATGAAATAAATCTATTGTCATGAGAGGATCTACACCTTCATTAAAGCGGTAAGTTTTAAAATGGGAGAAGAGGTACATGGTTGTGGAAATGAAATAATATAGGTGAGTAGCGATCAAATCATACAGTGTTTCTGGGGCAGAGGTGAATGCAGTCATTATCCTTGGACAGCAATTATGAAGGCTCTTGAGCTTTTCTTGAGAGAAATAGGATCTGGTAACAGATAATAGAAAAAGAGATGGAAGGTTATTAAAGCTTAGAAATTCGCTAATATGGTCTACTTGAAAGTTTTGTTATGGGTAACTACACATATGACATTTAAACCATCCTGTTCAAATGAAATTGTGTTGTTGGTTTTGCAGTAGGAAATTAATAAATTCCCAATACAAATTCTTAGGATTAATAGCAAATCAACAAAGTTGTTGAATTGCACTGAATGTGGCTTCATTTTCTAAATAGAGCATACCTACCAATACTAGTTAATGATGTGTCAATCATACTCAAAAACATTTTAAAAGTTAGATAAAGTAGTTTTATAATATATTCTGTTTTATTATAATGATGTAGATAGACTTAAATTGTATAAAGACAGAAAGTGGGAAAGAATTTGTTTTTCTGTGGCTCTTACATTCTCACTAGAGGGTAAAATTTAAAGGGAGAAACCTGCTGAAATTAAAAAAACAACCTGCTGAAATTAAAAAAAAAAAAAACCTACTGAAATTATGTGTGATAAAAAAGGAGTAAATTCATTGTACTGTATACATTTGCAGAATCAGAAATGAGTACAGGTTTTATGCTTTAATTACTGTTAACGTGGAGACTGTAGCCCTAATACACTTTTCTGTGGAACTGAACTTTCTCTGTATGTGTTGGGTGGTATGTATATATCAAAGCTGAAGATGTTCTGAATAGGAAGAATAATTAGAAACTTTTTGACAAGAAAGAGGTTTTATTTATTTCAGTTTGGCAGACTTTATACATTTGATGTATTTCAGGCTCCTGCTGTGAAATGTGTATTGTGTAAACTATAAACATATTTTCATTTATGGAACCACAGACAGCCGCACTATGGACAGGATATATCTCCTAAAATGGTTGATTGCTTTTACAGTATGGAGAGAGAAATAGAACACTAATCAATTAATTTTCTAAATTTCCCCTGCTGCGGGTTTCACTTCAGTGTTAAATCCTTCACCACACATACACGTCACGTCTTTCTATAGAGAGCAATGTGTGGTAAGAGATAGTTGAGCTGCCATTACTTGGATGCTTAGGAGAACCATTTTCTATAAACCATTGCAAATTCAGCATGACTATCCATTACTTACTCCTAAAAGGCTCTTTTGTAAAATTTTCTAAATAATTCACTAGAACTTCAGTAATTATTGCAGTTAGATTTCTCTCAAGACATATTGAATAGGAATTCTATTAGGCTCTTTCCTGAAAAGATAGGCTGAAGATGGGAAACAGAATATTTCAGAATTGAGGAATAACTTGCAAAGAAGCTTTGTATATATATCATGTAACCTGTAGTATTGCCAATTTTTAAGTTTTTGGAATCCTGCTTAGTATTTTTAGTATATTATAGACTAATATTATCATAATAGTTTTCAGATCTATATTTTCTTTTGGTTGTAATCAACTATATTTGATTCTGTCATGTTTAAACTTTTAAAAAGGGGATTAGTTGGAAAAATGTTGAGGTGCTCTGAGTTTAGAAGGAAATGTTGAACTGAACCTCAAGGAAGAAAAGAACAGGGCAACAAGAACGTTTAGCCAATTTGTGGACATTTTCTCTAGAACCTTGTCCTAAACATGACAGCACCAATCACTCCCAGGCTCTTTGTTTTTCTACTGAAATTTCAAATTCTGGGAAAGAGAATCATTTTGGCTTAGTTTGAGTAAGGTATCTGTTCCACTGGATCAATCAGCTCTAGCCAGTGACCAAGGTCACATTGTACACACATGACCGCTAGGGGGATGGGAAGCCACGTATTTTGTGCCCAATGTTCTCTAACACTTGGCTTCCCAAACCATGTGGGTTCATACCATCCCCTCCCCCTTGGTGATAATCCACAGTCACTTCAGGTCCTGCCTTGAGAGCATCATGGGACTACTGTTATCTGAGTCCAGGATCTCTTAGTGATTTTTCTTTGCTAGTTATATTATGATCTTGTCTTGAATGGCTGCAAATATGGAACTTCTACCCCAACTCCCAGCTCACAGACTCAGAGCCTTTTGCATCAAGGAGACCAGATCCTGTTGGGGAAGGACTCAGTTTTACCTTCACCAGATGGTACTATGAACCCTTTTTAAGCCTTACCAAAAAAGACTTTGAATTAGAAGGCTGTACTTGGCAAAAAGAGGAATATAAATTTGGAGTTATATGGGATAATAGATCTACGTTAAAACTCATTCCTGTGGACCTTGGATCACTGTGCTCCAATTCAGTAATTAAGATATGGTATCATACTAATAGTATTTTTATCTAAACAAAAATTACCACTATGGTTATAATAAACATAATCAGAGGGTGACTTCAGTTTGGCTACAGTCAATCCTAGATGTGGTCTTGAAGCGCATTCATAGAGCTCCCAGTATTTTATACGGCAAAAATTTTCTCCATTTTCATACACAGGAATCATGAAAAGCAACTGTCAATTACCAGAAAGAGAGCAGATTTTCCCTCACCTTCCCACAGAGCACCTCACAGATCCATTACATTAATAATGCCATGATGATAAGATCTAAAGAGCCGGAAGGAGCATGGCAGGGGGTGGGGATAAATCCCTGGGAAACAAGGAGTGTCTACTTCAGTGAAGTCCCTGTTGGTCAAGTCACTAATACTGCTTCTCCTACTTCAGCGTGCATACACATCACCTGAGCATGTTATTAAAATATAAATTCTGATTCAGTAAGTCTGAGATTTATCTAGATTTCTAACAAGTTCCTAAGTGACATTGTTGCTGGTTCCTAAATTACGCTTTAAGACATATAGCTGATCTGTTGGGATATTTCCTCCAAACGAATTATTCTTGCCAGAAAGTCACAGTGATAGCTGAGATCTTGGAGTTTTGATAGTCTGCTTATAACCATTAATTAATTAGTTTAGGCTTTTAGCATCAATTTACTATGTCTTTTAACAGACTTAAATTTTTAAGTCAGGTACAAGCTAAAGGAGAGTCTCTGACTGGTCCAGGGTCCAGTACAAATTGTTTTGCTATTCAGGCCTGCATGATGTATGAAGTTTATGGCAAGCTTTGATGGAAAAATCTGGAAGAGACACTTGGTGTATAGGCTTAAGGCCAAGTGTCCTTCAGAAGGTGTCATCTATTGGTTTGATAGTTGGCTCCACTGTTAATGGGACATTAGGTGACCATTTAATCCCGGCTGCCATCATAACACTAGGTGCTACAGATCAACCTAGCTGGAACCCTAACCCATAATTTAGTAGAATTTGTTTATGTGATCAAGCCTGATAGAGCCCCCAAAGGCATGAGCCAGTTGGATGGTACTGTGCGGGAAGATCAGACAAATACCAGTTGCTTTTTGTGATTCCAATGTATGAGAATGAAGACAGTTTTTGCCATATAAAATGTTGGGAGATCTATGAATTTGCTTCAGTTAGAAGAGCACATCTAGGATTGATTGTAGCTGAATTGAAGTCACCCTCTGATTGTTTGTTATAATCGTAGTAATACTGTTTATTTAGATAAAAATACTGTTAATGTTGTTACTGCAGTTTAATTACTGAGTGGAGCACAGTGATCCAGGGTCCACAGGAATTTGTTTTAATGTAGATCTATTATCCCATATAACCCTAAAGTTTGGGCATTCCTCTTTTTGCAAAGTACAGCCTTCTAATTCAAAGTCTTTTTTGGTAAGGCTTAAAAAGTGTTCATAGTACTGTCCGGCGAAGGTAAAGCTGAGTCCTTCCCCAATAACACCTGGTCTCCTCTTAAAGCACAAGGGTATGGGTGTGTGATCTGGGAGTTAGGTTAGATGCTCTATTCTCTAGGCTCGTTGCTCATGTAAGGCCTTTGTGAGTTAACTCTGAAGTTTTTTGTTTTACAACATTAAGACTTTAGGAAATGTCAAATTATTTTACTTCTGGAGATCTCTTGATTAAGTAATTATATACAGGAATCTGTATGTCAAACTATTCCATGTACCCTCCTGACTACTCCAGCCCTATTTCTTGTTATGATGCACATGCCCACTTTGCTTCTGGTAATTAAATGCCACCACCTAAACTTGGCCATCCTGGGCTCCTGTGATTTCCAATGGGATTGAGGTTCACATTAAGCCTACCCACTAACATTCCTGCCCTAGAGGTAATAGCTGGTCAGGCACCATTGAAAATTGGGATTGTCTTAACTTGTCTTGACATGATCCTTCTAATTTCAAGGAGGGAGTGGAGAATATTATAAATTAATATTAAATTATATCATACCTTGCCTGAATTTATTATTCATCATTAATTTGGCTGTCATATTTATTTTTAGAGGCATCATTGTCAAATTAAAGCTAAGTTTTACTTTAAAAAGTGGCAGTTTGTTTGCTTTTGTAATACATTACTTTTATAGAATGTATTTTTTCTCTAAATGAGCTCTCTTCTCTAAAATGTTTTGACATTGTTTTTTTTTTTTTTGGTGTTTCACCCTATGATATCTCATTTGCTTCTTAGGTTAATTTTTGATGTACTGAAGAGAGCACTGTGACATATTGGGAAGTGATATGATAGAAGGAAAAGCATAGGGTTCAAGAACAAAGCAGCAGGTCTTGACTCTGTCTCTCACTAGCTCAGTGAGCTTGGAAGGATTGCCACCTTCTTTGTACCTTCATTTCTTTTCACAAAAAAAAAATGAGGAAAATGTCCTTTTTACCTGATAGTAGTTTTGCTTTGATTACTTAAGAAAATATAAAAATAAATTTAAATTTTATATATGCCAGGAAATCCTTATCAAGTGTACTCTGTGAACCAAACTCTGTTCCAGTCACTCAAAATGCACATGGGGCAGTTTTCAATAAGCTTTTCATTAGGGCTCTAAATTCTGAGAAAGCTTAATTACATTTGGCAAAAATCTAAGGAACAACATTGTTTTGAATACAGTTATCATATGTGTATACCTGGTTGTGAGTATCTGTGCATGTGTGTAATCATGTATATTTCTATTTTGACCTGGGAGAGGAGTTGGAGAAGCTGTGGCAAACGAGAGGCAATTTTTTTCTCCTCGTTTTTTGCATGTTTTCTCAGGAAATTAATGAATTTTAGTTTAAAATAGTGGAGATGTCTTTAGGGATGGCGAACAGCTCCAAAAGTGGAAAATAAGGTCCTTTGAGAGACCATTGATTGAATAAATACGTACCGAAAGCTTGTTGTATTACTAGATATTTTGTGGGCACAGTGACATTATTTGTACTTTTCTGCCCCTCCCCCCCGCCGCCCGAAGATCTCTTCAGAAAGTTTATCTACAGTCGGTGAACTGCTATATTCTATGCTTGCTACTCAGTGTGTGGTTTATAGACCAGTCATGTGGGCATCACCTGAGAGGTTGTAAAAATGCAGAATTTCAGGCCCTACCCCAGACCTGATTCAGAATCCTCATTTTAATAACAATATGATCAGGAGATCTTTATGCACATTAAAGTTTGAGAAGCTGGGCTCTGGATCACATAATATAATCTTGGGTTCAGATGTGAAATTTTTCCAAGCAGTTTGGCATGTTTCTTCCTCTTCCTGCACAAACTACCCCCTCTCCTTTTTTTTATATATATTATTTTTCAACCTCTCCATCTCAAAACAGAGAAGATTAAAAAACAAGTGAACTAGTAACACTAACACCAACCTACTCTGGTCTTTTTTTTTTCTTTTTCTTCTTCCAACTAGGATCCTAAAATGTTCAGTTTCCTATCTGTCTATAGTTACCTGGGTAACCAAGATTCTAGCATTAGTAATTTCTCTTTTCTCTTCTTATTAGACTAACCACTGGGCTCTTTCCAATTCCCACCCCTACATTGCTCCTTCATGATTAATTGGTCTTTACCAATGAATCACTTTCTTTAACAGAACCCTGCGATTTACAATTTCCCTCTCTATTCAAGCCAAACTGCTTCTCAAATAGACACTGACCTCCTTTTCCCCCTCACTGAACCTTTTAAATATATTTGAATAAAATTTAATGTAGCAAAATAGTTTTAGTTATGTTAAACCCATTGGGTTCTTTGTAGAGGCCTTTCCAGAAACCCTCAAATAATACTAAATAGTCAGCTTCCAGTTTGGTTATTTGTTGTATTAACTTTGATACCAGCTTGCCAGGGTTAAGGAGGGGAAAAAGTTAAGAAATAATTAGAAAATTTCTAAGACTAGCTATCTCTTGGTCTTGGTGTCTTGGAGCAAACACAAAACTAAGCCAGATGAACTCTGCTCAGTTAAGGCTATCTTTGAGAAAAGTGGTAACAAACAAGCAAACAAAACCCCAGTATGGTGGCTTTAAGATAAACCTTGAAAGGAAGAATGGGAATGCCTACCACTTAGTGATGAATATGAGAAAGAGGGTGAGCAAATTGGAATGTGACATCGAGTTCTGGACTCAGAGTTTATACTGGATGCATAAAGCAAAGGTAATTCTGTTGACTGTAGTGAACAGAGAAGCAAGAAAGGGTTGGCTTGGGTTGGGTTGAGGAATGGCTCATGGTTCTCTTCACATGCTGCCTGGCGTGATTCTCTGTGTTAAGGCTGTATTGTTACAGAACAAAATCTGTGACTGATTTGGAGTCTGAGGAATTGAAAATTGTGTAAGGACTAAGAAATAAAAATAAGCAAATTGAGCTTTGATATGGACTTGATATCCTTATTTATAGCACTGTTTCATGGAATGGTTTATTTCTGAAGTAAGAGGTTTAACCTTTAACCATATCATTGTTAGATCTTACCTCTATTTCTCCTTTAAACATCAGACAATATACTAGATGAAGCTTGTCTTTTGTATCTCTTCAGGGCCTATTTCTTATCCTTAATTTTGTCCCCATTGCATGAACCCAGTATGTTAATATTTTCCAGTCAAATGATGTCATCAGAAAATATTTGCCAAGCAACTGCCATGAGTAACATTTTAACATTGGTCATTCAAAGAGGTATTGTTGGTGATATTTATACTATAGATAAGGAGATAGTTCTATAAAATAATGTACAAGATAGCATGCTTGGAGAAATTGCATTATATACACATTTAATTCCACTATAAGTTTTTGAGTCAGGGGCGGGAGATTAAGAGAGAAATACATATAACAAACTAAATTGTTCTATTCATGGAAAGAATATGACCCAGTGACTACTAAGATGGAAGAAATGGACCTGGTGTTCCAAGTTCCCATATTCCTGTTATGGTATCTGTGGTCATGATGGTTTTCTTAGTATGAAGCATCTCCTTGAGCTGAGTTTGATGTAGAACTGAGATTCTTTCTTTTATGGGTGATTTAAGAGGTTTTAAAGGATTGTTTAGATAATACTATACTTGATTTTTATTTTATACCCTAACAATCTTGTGAGATACTCTTTTCTAATGCCAAAATGTGTCATTTGCTAGGGGAGATTAGAAAAGTGAAGTAGGGGCGCCTGGGTGGCTCAGTCGGTTAAGTGTCTGCCTTCGGCTCAGGTCATGATCCCAGGGTCCTAGGGTCGAGCCCCACATCAGCGGGGAGCCTGCTTCTCCCTCTCTCTCTGCCGGCTGCTCCCCGTTTGTGCTCTCACTCTGTCAAATAAATAAAATCTTAAAAAAAAAAAAAAAAGAAAAGTGATGTGGTTCCCTCAGGGAAGTTGGAACAATTTGAGTTGGGTCTTAAAGGAAAGCTAGACGTAAATGGCACAAGATAAAGTCTGAGTGTGTTGAATGAATAAAATGCATAAATAAGTGAGTTAATACGGGTAGCTAAGTTAGACTTAACCAAATTCTCTCTACTTTTAAAGTTTGTTTCAGTTTGAATAATGAGGGCTCACAAAAACCATTCAAATAATTTTCCATGCTGCTTCAACTTTTTTGTTTATTCCAAATGTGTACA
The DNA here is from genome assembly GCF_002201575.2 of Neomonachus schauinslandi. Classification (NCBI taxonomy): domain Eukaryota; kingdom Metazoa; phylum Chordata; class Mammalia; order Carnivora; family Phocidae; genus Neomonachus; species Neomonachus schauinslandi. The sequence continues at coordinate 18,533,111 of NC_058405.1, read as the reverse complement.
GTTTAAAGTTGTTTTAATTGCCATCATATATGGCATCCTATAGTCTAAGGGAGCTAAGTCCTCCCTCCCCCTTTCCTTTTTAAGTAAGACAAGTGTTTGCATTAGGAATATTTTAGCAAAACCTAATTGCTCTGGATAAACAGAAATGTAGTTACTGATTCAAAGATACTTGCTATAACTGTTAACAATTTAATTATCTCTGAGCAGAGACATGGGAAAATCAGGAGCAGGGATGGGAAAGAGATTTACCTTTCAATATATATTCGTAAATATGTCTGGAAGTTTGTACCACATGCACATATGGGTTATTAAGAAAGGGAGTTGTCACAGAAGTTGGTTATAATACTGTTTATATATCCACGTGTTTTGTATGTTTAGTTAGATGCCAAATGAATAGAACAGATAGACTGATTGTTTGGGAAGGGATTATTATTGTTATGGTAAGGGATGGCATGTGGACGATGTTTCTGCATAGTTTCAAGAATTGGAGGGGAGACACGTTGGAGTGAAGGGGTTATTAAGATGCTCCACTGGTTTGATGGATGGAAAGAGCAAGATATGTGAATTGGAGAGATATGTGCCAGGCGAGTCACCAGGTACTTTTTGTGATGGTGGAGAGAAGAAGCTTTAAACTTTCAGGCACAGTCACTGGGGAGATCGAGGGGACCACTGAGAAGTAAGACATTTCAGAGTTAGTTCTAGGGGAAAGGTAATGATTTGGGGTTTTAAATAAAAGAGGCAGTTGGTGAACTAGGACATTTAGGAGCACTCCTTCAGGGTTTGATTTGTTGTTTTTGATTTAATTTCCATTCCTTATGAAGACTTTCTGGCCTTTAGATTCAATTATTTAGTCTAGGTTGGTATGAGTTATGGTAAACTCGTTATAAATAAATATTCGTTGACTGTTGGTGTTATTATTCAACTTGTATTTGAAATCAGGGTTTCGCTTTTTAGCACGATGGCAGTAGATATGTATGTTTGAAGAAAAGATGGGTATGTGTTTAACTTATTTCATAGTCTGTCTAGGTCCAATCTGGAGAGGAATCACTAAATGTGCAAATTGCTTTACTCAAGGAAAACAGTCAGAACTCTCTTTTTTGCTTCCTCTTTGCTATACAAGGTGTGCATTAGGGGTCATGTCACCCTTCCTTACTCCCTCCTTTGCACCTAGTGTCTGGACTAACATTGTACTGCTCACTTTAGCTCTTTGCCATTTCAAACATCTATTTTTTTTTGCACGATTCAGTTCCAATGTCCCCATGAGAATTTTCCTCACTGTACTCATTTCATTCTATTTGTTTCTGTAACAAATGACCACAGACCCAGTGACTTAAAATGGCAAAAATTAATTTTCTCCTAATCCTGGAGGCCAGAAGTCCCAAAACAAAGTGTCCGTGGGGCCATGCTCCTTGCAGCAGGTCTAGAGAGGTTCTGCTCCTTGCCTCTCCCAGCTCTTGGTGGCTCCAGCTGTTTCCTGGCTTGGGGCAGAGTAGCTCCTGTCCCTGCCTGCACCTTCACGGTTCCTCTGTGGTGGCATCTTTGCCTCTTTGTTGTATATATGGCCCATCAAAGCATTTGAGGATGTTCTCATCTCAAGATCCTTAATTTCATCTTCAAGGACCCCCTTTTTCAAATAAGTTCATGGTCACTGGTTCTGGGTAGACCTATTTTGGGGGGGGACCACTATTCAATCCACTACCCTCACTTAACCCATAGTTCATTCATTCATCCATTTGATGTATGTTGAGTAGCTAACAGTCAGTTCCTCTTGTAATATTCCGTGGGGTTTGGTTCATATCTCTATTTTAGCACTCAGTCCGTTATATTACAATTATATATTTACTTCTGCCCCACTAGGTTAGAAAGTTCCTTCGTGGATAACATTTGATTTATCTTTTCTCATTCCTTCAAAATGGAAACCTCTGACTCATTGTCATTCTCTCCAAACACTACTTCTTGGTGATCATAATTTTTGGTGATTTAAATAACCTCTAAGGGGATCCTTCCAGTAAACTAACTCTTTGGCTACTTAGTGTCCTTTCTTCCAATGATCTCATCCTTTGTGTTCTCTCAAGCATTCACTCAAGGGATGTACCCTGGTTCTTATTGTTACCAATAACTAGCTCCTCCAAAATGTCTGTTCCAAGCAGAGTACTCTCCTGTGATCACCACTTCCTATTTTTTCCAGATGCTTCTCTCAAGAACTTCTTAATGATTCCTTGACATCATTGGTCCCACCCCCTTTCCACTGTTGCTCTCAGTCTTCAGGTACTTGTGTTTCTCCTTATCTAAGCACGTTTACTGCCAATCATCACAATCATTCTCTCGTATCCTCTTTTTTAGCTTTGTCATAATCCCTTCTTTTTTGCACCATTATTTTTTCTTTTCCTGGTTCCATCAACATAATAATAAGCTCTTATTTCTTTTTTTTTTTTAAGATTTTATTTATTTATTCATGAGAGACAGAGAGAGAGAGAGAGAGAGGCAGAGGGAGAAGCAGGCTCCCAAGGAGCAGAGAGCCCGATGCGGGACCCGATCCCAGGACCCCGGGATCATGACCTGAGCTGAAGGCAGACGCTTAACCATCTGAGCCACCCAGGCGCCCAAGCTCTTATTTCTCCCATCAAAACAAAATACCTTTTGAGGAGATTTACCCCTCTTGCGCTGCTCCACTTTTTTTTTTCCTGTTACAAAATGTCTTTCAAAGGGTTGTCTAGCTTGCTGTTTACAATTTCTCTCATCCTATTCTCTTTTGAATCCACTGCAACAGACTTTCACCTATGCCACTTCAAATAAACACTTCTTATCAACATCCCCAATGATCTCCACACTGTGAAAGCCACTGTTCAGTCCAGGTTTCTGTCTTGATCTTAATTGACTTGTAAGCAACAGTGACAGCATGATCCCTCCCTTGTCTTTATTATTCTTTTTTCTTTTGCTTGACTTCCAGTGTCTCATATTCTTGGTTTTTCTCCTTTCTTACTACTGACTGATTGCCCTTCCTTAGTCTCTTTTGCTGACTTTGTAATTGCCTCCAGTGTTATCTTGAAACCACATGAAGGTTCAATTCTTAATTCTCCCCTTATTTTCATCTGTACTCACTTTTAAAAATGATCTCACCAAGTTTTCTGGCTTTAAGTATCAAAATTTCTATTTTCTTTTTTTTGTTTGTTTTGTTTTTTTAAATTAAATTAAATTTAATTTAATTTTATTTTATTATGTTATGTTAGTCACCATACAATACATCAATAGTTTTTGATGTAGTGTTCCATGATTCGTTGTTTTCCTGTAACATCCTGTGCTCCATGCAGTATGTGCCCTCCTTAATACCCATCACTAGGCTAACTCATCCTCCCACCCCTCTCCCCTCTAAAACCTTCAGTTTGTTTCTCGGAGTCCATAGTCGCTCATGGTTCGTCTCCCCCTCTGGTATCCCCCCTCTTCATTTTTCCCTTCCTTCTCCTAATGTCCTCCATGCTATTCCTTATGTTCTATAAATAAGTGAAACTGTATGATAATTGACTTTCTCAGCTTGACTTATTTCACTAGCATAATCTCCTCCAGTCCCATCCATGTTGATGTAAAAGTTGGGTATTCATCCTTTCTGATGGCTGAGTGATATTCCATTGTATATATGGACCACATCTTCTTTACCCATTCATCTGTTGAAGGGCATCTCGGCTCTTTCCACAGTTTGGCTATTGCGGACATTGCTGCTATGAACATTGGGGTGCATATGGCCCTTCTTTTCACTACCTCTGTGTCTTTGGGGTAAATACCCAGTAGTGCAATTGCTGGGTCATAGGGTAGCTCTATTTTTTATTTTTTGAGGCACCTCCACACTGTTTTCCAAAGTGGCTGTACCAACTTGCATTCCCACCAACAGTGTAAGAGGGTTCCCCTTTCTCCATAACCTCTCCAACATTTGTTGTTTCTTGCCTTGTCAATTTTTGCCATTCTAACTGGTGTAAGGTGATATCTCAGTGTGGTTTTGATTTGAATTTCCCTGATGGCTAATGATGATGAACATTTTTTCATGTGTCTGTTAGCCATTTGTATGTCTTCTTTTGAGAAGTGTCTATTCATGTCTTCTGCCCATTTTTTGACTTGGTTATTTGTTTTTTGGGTGTTGAGTTTGAGAAGTTCTTTATAGATCTAGGAAATCAGTGCTTTGTCTGTAGTGTCATTTGCAAATATCTTCTCCCATTCTGTGGGTTTCCTTTTTGTTTTGTTGTCTGTTTCCTTTGCTGTGCAGAAACTTTTTATCTTGATGAAGTGTCTATGCCAACCAGAGCAATGTATACTTTCAACGCCATCCCGATCAAAATTCCAATGACATTTTTCAAAGTGCTGGAACAAACAATCCTAAAATTTATATGGAATCAGAAAAGACCCTGAATCACCAAGGAAATGTTGAAAAAGAAAAACAAAGCTGGGGGCATCACGTTGCCCGATTTCAAGATATATTACAAAGCAGTGATCACCAAGACAGCATGGTACTGGCACAAAAACAGACATATAGACCAATGGAACAGAATAGAGAGCCCAGATATGGACCCTCAACTCTCTGGTCAACTAATCTTCGACAAAGCAGGAAAAAATATGCAATGGAAAAAAGATAGTCTCTTCAATAAATGGTGCTGGGAAAATTGGACAGCTATATACAGAAGAATGAAACTCAACCATTCTCTAACACCATACACAAAGATAAACTCAAAATGGATGAAAGACCTAAATGTGAGACAGGAATCCATCAAAATCCTAGAGGAGAACATAGGCAGTAACCTCTTCAACATTGGCCACAGCAACTTCTTTCAAGATACATCTCCAAAGGCTAGTGAAACAAAAGCAAAAATTTGTTTTCATCCTGGACCTCTGTCCTGAACTGTTGACTAATATATCCAACTGAATATTTGACATCTCCACTTGAGTATCTTTCTTTCTCTTTCTTTCTTTCTTTCTTTCTTTCTTTCTTTCTTTCTTTCTTTCT